>NC_092162.1:68626848-68646848 GCF_045791955.1 Oncorhynchus clarkii lewisi
AGAGGCAGTAGGGATGACCAGGGATGTTCTCTGTTTAGTGAGTCCACCAGATCAGAGGCAGTAGGGATGACCAGGGATGTTCTCTGTTTAGTGAGTCCACCAGATCAGATACAGGGGATGACCAGGGATGTTCTCTGTTTAGTGAGTCCACCAGATCAGAGGCAGTAGGGATGACCAGGGATGCTCTCTGTTTAGTGAGTCCACCAGATCAGAGGCAGTAGGGATGACCAGGGATGTTCTCTGTTTAGTGAGTCCTCCAGATCAGAGGCAGTAGGGATGACCAGGGATGTTCTCTGTTTAGTGAGTCCACCAGATCAGAGGCAGTAGGGATGACCAGGGATGTTCTCTGTTTAGTGAGTCCACCATATCAGAGGTAGTAGGGATGACCAGGGATGTTCTCTGTTTAGTGAGTCCACCAGATCAGAGGCAGTAGGGATGACCAGGGATGTTCTCTGTTTAGTGAGTCCACCAGATCAGAGGTAGTAGGGATGACCAGGGATGTTCTCTGTTTAGTGAGTCCACCAGATCAGAGGCAGTAGGGATGACCAGGTATGTTCTCTGTTTAGTGAGTCCACCAGATCAGAGGTAGTAGGGATGACCAGGGATGTTCTCTGTTTAGTGAGTCCACCAGATCAGAGGCAGTAGGGATGACCAGGGATGTTCTCTGTTTAGTGAGTCCTCCAGATCAGAGGCAGTAGGGATGACCAGGGATGTTCTCTGTTTAGTGAGTCCACCAGATCAGAGGCAGTAGAGATGACCAGGGATGTTCTCTGTTTAGTGAGTCCACCAGATCAGAGGCAGTAGGGATGACCAGGGATGTTCTCTGTTTAGTGAGTCCACCAGATCAGAGGCAGTAGGGATGACCAGGGATGTTCTCTGTTTAGTGAGTCCACCAGATCAGAGGCAGTAGAGATGACCAGGGATGTTCTCTGTTTAGTGAGTCCACCAGATCAGAGGCAGTAGGGATGACCAGGAATGTTCTCTGTTTAGTGAGTCCACCAGATACAGGGCAGTAGAGATGACCAGGGATGTTCTCTGTTTAGTGAGTCCTACAGATCAGAGGCAGTAGGGATGACCAGGGATGTTCTCTGTTTAGTGAGTCCACCAGATCAGAGGCAGTAGAGATGACCATGGATGTTCTCTGTTTAGTGAGTCCACCAGATCAGAGGCAGTAGGGATGACCAGGGATGTTCTCTGTTTAGTGAGTCCACCAGATCAGAGGCAGTAGAGATGACCAGGGATGTTCTCTGTTTAGTGAGTCCACCAGATCAGAGGCAGTAGGGATGACCAGGGATGTTCTCTGTTTAGTGAGTCCACCAGATCAGAGGCAGTAGGGATGACCAGGGATGTTCTCTGTTTAGTGAGTCCACCAGATATAGGGCAGTAGAGATGACCAGGGATGTTCTCTGTTTAGTGAGTCCACCAGATCAGAGGCAGTAGGGATGACCAGGGATGTTCTCTGTTTAGTGAGTCCACCAGATCAGAGGCAGTAGGGATGACCAGGGATGTTCTCTGTTTAGTGAGTCCACCAGATCAGAGGCAGTAGGGATGACCAGGGATGTTCTCTGTTTAGTGAGTCCACCAGATCAGAGGCAGTAGGGATGACCAGGGATGTCTTGATTAGTGTGTGAATTGGACCATTTTCCTGTCCTGCTAAGCATTCAAAATGTAAAGAGTACTTTTGGGTGTCAGGTAAAATATATGGAGTAAAAAGTACATTATTTTCTTTAGGAATGTAGAGAAGTAAAAGTTGACAAAAACATAAATAGTAAAGTAAAGTACAGATACACCAAAAAACTACTTAAGTAGTACTTTAAAGTATTTTTACTTAAGTACTTTGCACCACTGCACACTGCACACGCACACGCACACACACACACACACACACACACGCACACGCACAAGTACTCGCACACACACACACACACACACACACACACACACACACACACACACACACACACACACACACACACACACACACACACACACACACACACACACACACACACACACACACACACACACACACACACACACACACTCCAACAAGCAGGCGTTTAGCTTGCCCCATCTCTCCCAATGAGTGTGCAATTTTATCACTCCATTTCATCCCTGTACTATTTTTCTCGTTAGCAGGGGAAAATATGTGCTCCATACTTTGTTGCCATGGATACCACACACACACATCACATAGGAAATTCCACACAGAATAATAAGTGGTACTTTTTGTTTGCTGCTTGCTCTCCAACAAACCACAGGATTAGAGGCATTTTCTTGTCAGAGGCTTAAACTATTTTATGTTGGCGGGGAGAAGAAAAAAGGAGAGCAAGGGCGTAGGAGGACAGGGAAGACATGTCCCCCCCTTTATTTACAAAAATGAGTCGGAAGATTATTTGAGGGACTTTTATTCTGAAAAGTGCTGGAACGTGAGTCACTTGCCCCGCCCCTAATGACTGCTTCCTTCTCACTCTTGGTTGCTAAAGGAAGTATACCTGTGTAGCGGTGTGTGAGAAAAAGCACTGTGCAGCACCACCATCACTACTCACCGCACAGAGGAAAGTAACTGTTGTTGGCAACAACAAAGTTAGTTTAAGTAAAAAAGTGTATGAATGTGAATAAACTTTTATACGTTAGAATGGTTGTGAGCAACTATAAGCTTTCGTCTGGCTAGTAGCTAGTTAGCTTTACATTTACAGGGTAAGCTGTGTCAGGTTTGTATCTAACTAGCTGACGCTGGGTACTTCTGGCTGTGTCGTAGAACTGATAGTGACTGTTTTTGAAGGCAAGAATATTTTCTAGCTACAGAATTAATTGCACAGTCACTATCTTAGTCTTCATCGGAGGGTCAGCAAGTTAGCAATGGATGTGCCACCACTCAAGAAGAGAAAAGAGGACTCTTTTCAGAGTAGTGCAAAGGAATGTAAGTAAGGTTCTTGGCAACTGCCTGCACACCACCCCTGGCAAACTAGCTGGCCAAAGTTTTATCATAGGAATGTGATACAAAATGAGGCAACGGTGTGCTTTAGGACCATGCGGACGCCTCCGAGCGGTCGGGTAGGCTGTTTGGAGTGTTTATCCACCTGGATATATATATATATATATATATATATATATACCCCACTTCCAAAACCAAAGTTAATATTAAATGATAGCAGCTTAGGTCTAGAGGCTGTACTGCATGTGTTAACTTCTTGCAGGAGAAAGGCAACCATGATGATATTTTATTTTTGATAATTGTGTGTAGTGGAGATTGATTCATTTCAGTTTGACCCTTCACGCCTACCTTTCCTGAATGGGAATATAACAGAGAGGAGAGGAGAAAGAGGTGAAAAAGACACTCAATTTCAGTCAATTAAGACCAGTGACATTTGAAACCACAGAGATGAGAAGCAAGGTAGAGAGGTTTTCTCAACGCTGCGAGACTGTGTTTTCCATTAGTGTAATCAGCCAGTTACATTTTCCACTTCAAATTAACTGAGATACTTTTCATTTAAAAGTTTCAATTTGCTAGTCCGTCAAGCCCTCTTCCGCTGGAATGAACCATATGCATCTTCTAGCTGTCTATAGGATAGGCGCCTGTCAGTCAGGAAGTGAGGGATTACAGGGAAACGCAGCAGAGAGGAAGAGGCGAAGCAAGAGGTTTCTGTCTCCCAAAAATCTGTCCAAAAATAAGCCTGATGGATTTCTATTGGTTTATTTTGGACCTAAGCTTGTCGCCTGCCTTCGGGACAACGACTCTCATTGTTAGGGCGGAGATATGTGCATATTGTCATTATATTCTAGCAAATTTGGGAGGTAACCCCGACCGGTTTCGAATCTCGAATCTCTTGACGAGGTCTCTATGTGTTGTGTTAAAGCTGCTACAGTATACAGATCTCTGGTTGCAGGCAAATTTCTTAACACTTAGGGAGAGGGCAGGATGCTCGTGAATTTGCATGTTTCATGTAATGTAAGTGGCAACGACAAGTCTAAATCCAGTTCGCCTAATTATTGTTTTATGGCACATTCATTTATTTTCTTTTGTGTGTTTCACATTGCCTGCTACGCGGAGTTGTGCGGCATTGGCTAATTACTGTGCTTTGACTGACAACTGAACAGCAAATGTTGACTAGTTTATAAAAGGTGTCGAACTGACTGAATAAAGTCGATCTCAGATATCGCTTTGCCATTCATAAATCATGCAACCTGGTTATACACTGGCTGTACAAAACACTAACGAACACCTTCCTAATATAGAGTTGCCACCCCGCCCCCCCTTTTCCCTCAGCCTATAATTTGTCGGGGCATGGACTCTACAATCCCCCATTCGATGAAGATGGTGAATCATCACTGCAGGAACAATAGGTAGTTGGGGAGCCTCATTCTGGTCCAAAAATGATCGTTAGGACCCTCACGAAATCCAGGAATTAAATCTGAATTCAACATTATACTTTTTTTCATAAACCTTAGTAGGAAAGCAACTAAATGTATTGAAAAATTAATTAATTTGCCCAACTTTATCATAAGACAAGAACAGAATTCCTCAGTGACTCGTAAGTCCTGAAACTTTCTGAAGAGACAAGGACAATGTCCCTGTCTGTGTGTACCACTTCATGTAGCAGTTAGCGACGATGCTAATGAAAACAGTCTTCTGATAGATGGAAAGGCCTTTCCCAAAAACCTTCTCAATTAAAATGTTAACTACAAAGTAGCCTAACCTGGCAGAATGAAATCATGATTATTTTCATAAATCCAGTGGATATTTGTTTTACAAACTCTACCATCACATATGCACTACAAAAACACTGCTAAACAACAGCCTCTTGCTCGGTGCACACTGGAATTAAAGGGGAACAACACTCAGAAATGTACTTCTCTTAAATCTAAATTTCTTAGATTTTTCCCCAGACCTCAAAAGCGGTCTCCTAATGTGGTTTACCGTTGTTGTGCACTTAAACATTATTTTTTTTTAATTGGATGTTCTATTTTAAAAAGTGTGATTTTGAAAGCGAAAACCTGAAAGCGAAAACCTGAAAAACAAAACATTTAATTTATTTCTCAAGATAATGTGGGCAATTGTCACGCCCTGACCTGAGTATTCTTTGTTTTCTTTATATATTTTGGTTAGGTCAGGGTGTGACATGGGTGATGTATGTGTTTTTGAACTGTCTAGGGGTTTTGTAGGTTTATGGGGTTGTTTACCATCTAGGTGTTTATGTATGTTTATGGTTGCCTAGATTGGTTCTCAATTAGAGGCAGCTGTTTATCGTTGTCTCTGATTGGGAACCATATTCAGGCAGCCATCTTCTTTGGGTATTTTGTGGGTTATTGTCTATGGGATGTTGCATGTTTGCACTCAGTTTTGATAGCGGTCATTTTGTCATTTTGTTATTTTGTTAATTTGTTATTTTGTTATTTTGTTTGTTGTTATTTTGTTTGTTGTTATTTTGTTGTTTTGTTTGTTGTTGTTTTTTGTTATTCTGTTTGTTTGTTTAGTGTACTTCGTGTTTTTTCGTCTTTCATTATAAAGATGTATTCACATCACGCTGCGCTTTGGTCTCTTCACTACGACGATTGTGACAGCAATTTACTTAATTTTTCTGTTTTTAATCAAATACATCATTTGAAGAACAAACACCATTGTGCCAATTCATATATTTTAGTAAAACTGTAGATAATACTTTAATCTCAAGAGAAGACAGGTTAAATGTTTAAAAAAATTTAATCGTGTTCTCTAAGAGTAGACAATAGCCCTGATCATACAGGCCTAGACATAGAAAAGATCCAAAACCACTAACAATACACTGAATTCATAGATTTTTTGTCATTTGAATTGTAAAGTCATGTCTTTCTACACAATACCACAACTAATTTTTCCAATCTTGGGGGTAAACTCTATAAAGTATTAATTAATTTAGTTGTGTATTCGGAGGGAATCAAGGCATTAGAAAACACTGGTGAGATGATGTCACCATTTGTTTGTGTAATTGGCAGGCTCCATGCTACAGTATTACCAAACATGACAGAACAGTTATGTAGTCCTCTCAGTGGAGCTAGAGATGACAGAACAGTTATGTAGGCCTGTGGCCAGCAGGCTCTCAGTGGAGCTAGAGATGACAAAACAGGCTCTCTGTGGAGCTAGAGATGACAAAACAGTTATATAGTCCTGTGGCCAGCAGGCTCTCAGTGGAGCTAGAGATGACAGAACAGGCTCTCAGTGGAGCTAGAGATGACAGAACAGTTATATAGTCCTGTGGCCAGCAGGCTCTCTGTGGAGCTAGAGATGACAAAACAGTTATATAGTCCTGTGGCCAGCAGGCTCTCAGTGGAGCTAGAGATGACAGAACAGGCTCTCAGTGGAGCTGGAGATGACAGAACAGGCTCTCAGTGGAGCTAGAGATGACAGAACAGGCTCTCAGTGGAGCTAGAGATGACAGAACAGGCTCTCAGTGGAGCTAGAGATGACAGAACAGTTATATAGTCCTGTGGCCAGCAGGCTCTCAGTGGAGTTAGAGATGACAGAACAGTTATGTAGGCCTCTCAGTGGAACTAGAGATGACAGAACAGGCTCTCTGTGGAGCTAGAGATGACAAAACAGTTATATAGTCCTGTGGCCAGCAGGCTCTCAGTGGAGCTAGAGATGACAGAACAGGCTCTCAGTGGAGCTAGAGATAACAGAACAGGCTCTCAGTGGAGCTAGAGATGACAGAACAGGCTCTCAGTGGAGCTAGAGATGACAGAACAGGCTCTCAGTGGAACTAGAGATGACAGAACAGTTATATAGTCCTGTGGCCAGCAGGCTCTCAGTGGAGCTAGAGATGACAAAACAGTTATATAGTCCTGTGGCCAGCAGGCTCTCAGTGGAGCTAGAGATGTCAGAACAGTTATGTAGGCCTCTCAGTGGAACTAGAGATGACAGAACAGGCTCTCAGTGGAGCTAGAGATGACAGAACAGTTATGTAGTCCTGCGGCCAGCAGACTCTCAGTGGAGCTAGAGATGACAGAACAGGCTCTCAGTGGAACTAGAGATGACAGACCAGTTATGTAGTCCTCTCAGTGGAACTAGAGATGACAGAACAGTTATGTAGTCCTCTCAGTGGAGCTAGAGATGACAGAACAGGCTCTCAGTGGAACTAGAGATGACAGAACAGTTATGTAGTCCTCTCCGTGGAACTAGAGATGACAGAACAGTTATGTAGTCCTCTCAGTGGAACTAGAGATGACAGAACAGTTATGTAGTCCTCTCAGTGGAACTAGAGATGACAGAACAGTTATGTAGTCCTCTCAGTGGAACTAGAGATGACAGAACAGTTATGTAGTCCTCTCAGTGGAACTAGAGATGACAGAACAGTTATGTAGTCCTCTCAGTGGAACTAGAGATGACAGAACAGTTATGTAGTCCTCTCAGTGGAACTAGAGATGACAGAACAGTTATATAGTCCTCTCAGTGGAACTAGAGATAACAGTACAGTTATGTAGTCCTCTCAGTGGAGCTAGAGATGACAGAACAGTTATGTAGTCCTCTCAGTGGAACTAGAGATGACAGAACAGTTATGTAGTCCTCTCAGTGGAACTAGAGATGACAGAACAGTTATGTAGTCCTCTCAGTGGAACTAGAGATGACAGAACAGTTATGTAGTCCTCTCAGTGGAACTAGAGATGACAGAACAGTTATGTAGTCCTCTCAGTGGAGCTAGAGATGACAGAACAGGCTCTCAGTGGAGCTAGAGATGACAGAACAGTTATGTAGTCCTGTGGCCAGCAGGCTCTCAGTGGAACTAGAGATGACAGAACAGTTATGTAGTCCTCTCAGTGGAACTAGAGATGACAGAACAGTTATATAGTCCTCTCAGCTGAACTAGAGATGACAGAACAGTTATGTAGTCCTGTAGCCAGCGGTCTCTCAGTGGAACTAGAGAAGGCATTGTGTAGGTGTCTCCAAGCACATCCACATCTTCCTATACAACAGGCTCAAAGACAGAAGGAAAGTACCAATCACCCCCCTTCCTCCCCCCACTACAGTCCCCTCTATCCCCATGTCCCATGTTCACACAGAAAAGCCCTGTCCACTCCTCAATCTTCACATGTTCACTGAGTCTGTCATTAAGTAGCATTGTTGTCACTATGTCAGGCAGCAAGACGTCTCAAAACAGACTTAACATGCTCTGATCTGTGTCTCATTTAAATTGGAACAGGCTCACAGAAAGACTACAAACTGTCCTCTCAGATTAAGAGTAAACCGTCCAGCTGTACCCAAACCAGAGTCCACTCACTCTCCTCAATAAGAGGTCTAAAGCCTAAACATTTAAAATATATATATTTCTCACTGACTATATTTAATATACGAACAGATACACCTATGTTGTTTTTGTGTGAATAACATTAGTTTTGTGGATGTATTAGTTTGAGTGTTATGGAGTGGATGACACAAGGCTGGGAAAGCACGTGGAGTCTGCACGAGAGGACAGAATCAACGGTGCAAATTAATTTGGAGGGGCGAAATGAGAGCCGGCACTCGGCTACAGCCCGATTTCACAGCCACATCATTACGGTGAAGCAGCAACCCCCGCCCTCCCAGCCCTCGCCCTAATGCAGGGAGAGAGACGGCCAAGGTCACTCGCCCCGCGGCCTAATGGGAGATGACAGGTGAGAAGAGACGCTCCAGACTTTGCCCATTAAACTAACATTTTTTAGGGTATGCATGTGAAGCATACACTCACTCTCTCACGCAAACACACACACACACACACACACACACATCCACTCATGACCTTCATGTACTTTGTCTAGGGCTGAGCAGGTGTTGGAGATGTGCAGAGGGGTTGAAGGGATAGCCTATGTGGATGTAGTGTCCTATTTGTCTACGTTTAAGTGGCAAATAAATGAGTATGTGTTACTCTACAGATCTCCACATATCAGAGAATATCTGACAACTGGCTTCAAGCTTCAACTACTGATCAAGGGAATCTGAACGAGGCATTGGTATTTCTGAAACAAAAGAGAAATAAACTGAGCGGACAAAGCATTGCCCTCAGAACAGCCTCCATTCGTTGGGGGCATGGACTCTACAATGTGTCAAAAGCTTTCAACAGAGATGCTGTCCCATGTTGACTCCAATGCTTCCCACAGTTAGGTCAAGTTGGCTGGATGTGTTTTTGGTGGTGGACCATTATTGATACACACGGGAAACTGTTGAGTGTGAAAAACACAGAAACGTTGCAGTTCTTGAAGCACACAAACCGGTGAGCTTGGCACCTACTACCATACCCTGCTTAAAGGCACTTAAATATTTTGTGTTGCTCATTCACCCTCTGAATGGTACGCTTACACAATCCAAAATCCAAGGCTTAAAAATCCTTCTTTAACCCGTCATCTACACTAATTGAAGTGGATTTAACAGTGACATCAATAAGGGATCCTAGATTTTCACCTGGATTCACCTGGTCAGTCTATGTCATGGAAAGAGCAGGTGTTCCTAATGTTTTGTACACTCCATGTATATCGCCAATACACATTACTCTAATACACGTTTTTTTTTTTACAAAGAGTATTTGTTTGCTTTGCTATTTGATTACAAGGTATACCCACAAATAGCATAGACGACAGAATCAATTACGTTTGATTATCTATAACCTTGACCTGTAGAGAAAACAGAGCATGTAGCATAACTATAGAAAACACCTGACAACCCTGCTCATGATGTTTCCTCACACACACACACACGCACACACACACACACGCACGCACGCACGCACGCACGCACGTACGCACGCACACACACACACACACACACACACACACACTTTTTGAGGCCAGCCTAGAGGCTAAGAGGAGGCAGTGAGGTCGATAATAGTCTTTCTGACACCGTTAAGACGTCATTTCTCAGAAACATAAATATCTGCAGATGAAAGAAGAGCAAATAACAGATCTTCTTTCCTCTCAAAGTCGTCATTTAACTGAGCTTCCTGATCACTAACAGAATACAAGGGATGGTTTCTCTCTCTCTCTCTCTCTCTCTCTCTCTCTCTCTCTCTCTCTCTCTCTCTCTCTCTCTCTCTGTTCATACAATAACAATACCTAGCACAGGAGGTTGGTGGCACTTTAATTTGGGGAGGACGGGGGCTCGTGGTGATGACTGGAGCGGAAATCAGTGGAAGGGTATCAACGACATCAAACACATGGTTTCCATTCCATTCGCTCCGTTCCAGCCGTTACAATGAGCCGTCCTCCCGTCAACAGCCTCCACTGATACCCAGTGGGAAGTTTGCCCGGGGTCTTTGACCATAATGAACTGGCCCTGCTCTACAACACGCTCTGTAACCCGAACACGCGGTTCAGAGACAACGTTTCATTGGTATGTCATTATCTCCCGGACGGACGGGGATGTTGCGTGCTGTATCAACATTATCCCTTCGCATCAACCACATTATCTATCGTAAACTCTTCTTTTTATTTTGTGTCACAACAATTTAACACGGAACGTTGTATTTCTAACGGGTGGTGATTTTTTTTTTTTTTTTTGCGAAACGTAGAAATGAACATTGACATGATGATACGCAGTGTGCTAAATATGAATTATGAATGTACAGCATTGTTCAAATGGCTACAACTGATTTTTTTTCTTTTAAAACAACAACTATGCATGTCATGGAACATCAAGCTACTACTCCTGTTAATGTCTCAGTCATTGTGCTGTTTGTGTTCAAACCTGTACATTGATCAGAACACGATGCTTATTCAATCTTCATTCAGCACCCTGACACTGTGAGAATTTGTCTTCTGTTCCGAGTGGCTTACTTTTTGAATTTCACAGAGTACAAATTACAATAACAAGTTATTAAATCACAATCATATTATAGCATGCGTGCATTTATATTTATATGTGTGTGTGTGTGTGTGTGTGTGTGTGTGTGTGTCGCTCTCTGATGGATTCGCCCTGGAAATCAACTTAATCATAGCATTGAGAGATTATAATGGCTGTAGCATGCTCCTCAACTGACTAACAATCCCATTAACAAGGCTGTTGCTCTCCAAATACAAACTCTACATTCATCAAGTGATAATTTTGAGCAGAACATTTTGATTGAAATCCTTGATGCAACACAGACAAGCATGTTATAGCAATATCAACAGATGTTCGATTGGCCCGAGACATGAAAACAAATTGAAATGGAACGTATTAGTCTGAGATGGTTCTGCAGATGCCGCGTGAGGTCACGAACCACGGGATGACTCTCAGATCCAGAATGACTCACAGTTTCCTGTTTAAACAGTACATTTTAAGCTACTGTTATACTTAGTCCTGTCTGTGGTATAAATGGCCATTTGACAGGATTGAGTACTTCTTTCTTGCCCTCCAGCCTCTGTATCCCTCGTTCTTCCTCTCTCTCTTTATCTGTCTCTTCTCCCCACATCAGTCTGCATCAGTTGTCCAGATGTCCTGAGCTTCATCATATTCACATCCCTGACACCCTGCATCCCCTCCCCACCTATCTGTGCTTGAATTCTAATCTACATCGCTTTTTAAAGGCCAAAACGGCCAATGATGGAGCGCGGCTAGGGGGTAAGGGGAGAGGGTAATATGGGGAGGGAGAGGTTGGGGTTTTCAATTCCCATCATTTTTGGGAATTATCCCGGGCCAAACCCTACCCCGGGCCAAACCCTAACCCGGGCCAAAACCTACCCCGGGCCAAACCCTAACCCGGGCCAAACCCTAACCCGGGCCAAACCCTACCCCGGGCCAAACCCTAACCCGGGCCAAACCCTACCCCGGGCCAAACCCTACCCCGGGCCAAACCCTACCCCGGGACAAACCCTAACCCGGGCCAAACCCTACCCTGGGCCAAACCCTAACCCGGGCCAAACCCTACCCCGGGCCAAACCCTACCCCGGGCCAAACCCTACCCCGGGCCAAACCCTACCCCGGGACAAACCCTAACCCGGGCCAAACCCTACCCTGGGCCAAACCCTAACCCGGGCCAAACCCTACCCCGGGCCAAACCCTACCCCGGGCCAAACCCTACCCCGGGCCAAACCCTAACCCGGACGACGCTGGGCAATTGTGCGCCGCCATATGGGACTCCCAATCACAGCCGGTTGTGATATAGCCTGGAACCGAACCAGGGTCTGTAGTGACACCTCTAGCACTGAGATGCAGTGCCTGAGACTGCTGCACCACTCGGGAGCCCCATATTACTACCAAGAACACAAATATTAATACTACTACTAATAACAATATACAACTGTAAATATCTTTAATAGAAAGTCATTGTACAAATAAAATGTCAAAGAGTTAAATAGATGTGGTATCTATCTATCTATCTATCTATCTATCTATCTATCTATCTATCTATCCATCTATCTATCTATCTATCTATCTATCATCTATCCATTCATGTCTCTGTGTGCCTCCAGTATCCCACCATCTAAACTGATCAGCAACAGCACTTCCTGCTGTCTCCAGCCAGTCGATTTGAGAAGCCATATCAATTGTGCATTCAAACACCAGATCGCTTTGACATTCTGCCTGACATTCAGGTAGCATAGCAACAAGACAACACAGTTATGAGCCTGGAGTGAGAATATAGATGCTTTTGAAAAGGTTGACATGTGAAGCTGCGGCTTGCCTCTTCTTTTCAACCGAGCTCAAGAATCTAATTTGAAATGTAAAGCACCTTTTTTTTTTGTGTATCTGAAAATAGCTTTACAAGCTGTTTATAAACGCATCCCAAAGGGAGAGAGTTACTATAGTTTCCGTCTAAGGTGACACACTACTGCTGCTTTCTTAGCTGAATGTAAATGACCGTGGCCAGTATAATCAAACGGATTGCCAAATAGAAAGAGCACACATAAAACATGAGCTGGTCAGAAGGGGTTATGTAAAGGCAGTTTTTCGACCGCAGAGCTAAATTCATAATTCATAAAGATGAAAGATGAATTCCATATGAGGGCATTCCTTCTTTGATTGGCACTCTCCATTAAAAATGCAATCCCAAAGAGACTATTTTTTTCCCCCCCTTAACTCTTTCAAATATTACCAATACTACTCGCAGAACCACTTAGTCTATCTAATATTACTAACCAATTTTATTTAATTGTATTTATTAGGAACCCCATTAGCTGTTGCACTCATGCACTCTTCCTGGGGTCCAACACAAAACATAAAACAGAACATAACGCAGAACATTAATAGACAAGAACAGCCCAAGGATCTCAACCATAACAATACAATACTAATAAAACTAGTACGCACAAACACTCCAAAATAGCTGAATCCAGATCTTGTATCCACTAAACATGAAGTCATCAAAGTGGACTCTTGTTGTTCACTAATAAAACTAACAGTAACACTAAAAGCCCCAGTCGCCACAGAAACATGGCAGAAGGCAGCTCTATACTTTATCATTTACTGAATGATGCAATTAGCAACCATGGCTGTGCAGCTGTGGCCTGGCTGATTGTGTTTGAGCCGCGTCGAGTGGGCCTCTCTCTCTCTCTCTCTCTCTCTCTCTCTCTCTCTCTCTCTCTCTCTCTCTCGCTCTCTCTCTCTCTGGACATCCCCTGAGATGGAGGCAGAGATTCGAGAGATAGAAAAAGCTCTGAAACAGAATAAAGACAAAAAAAAAACCTCAAAGGATAAGGGTTGTTTGTTAAATTGAAACAGAGACACAAAGTTTGTTTCTTGTTGTTTCTGTGTTTTATGACATGGGTTGGTTGTTATCTCATAATTGCAGACAGGAATTAAAAGGGACTCTTGACATGGATGGCCACATATCTTCTCCCCCTCCACCCTGACTCTCACCTCCCTCCACTGTGACCCTCACCCCCCTCCACCACACTCCGCCTGCTCTCGCCCTAGAGATGGGACACCCCAGCCTCTGAATGTCAACACAGTCAACACTGAACAGCAACACAGAGGTAAACCTATTAAGGCTCCTGAAAGCTAGCCCCCCCCCCCCCCCCCCCACCCCACACACACTAGGCCCCTTTCACCAGGCCCCCCTCAGCGCACAGTTGGAGCAGCTAAAGTTTACAACAATGGACGTGTGTAATTAGTGGAGCACTTATCAGTGACATTATGCTGTAGAGACGGAGGGGCAGAGACAAAGAGACAGGGCCCCGGAGCACTAACACAACCGTATCTGTTCAGAGCCAATAAACAGGCAGAGCAGTACAGTGAGGGTGAGCAAAGAGCTGGAGGGGAGAAAGCCAAGAAACTCCATTAATGAGATGGGAGGGAGGGAAGTTTACTGCAATACAGCAGTCACAGATTCTTATTTAAGAATGTCATTAATGATTCACACTAACTCTATCTACTGTACATAAAGCATTCACTAGAACTGTATAGATTTGATCAAACAGTGTTATCAAATGTTACATTTTATGGGTGAGCTATGTATATACACTCGGGCCTGGACCATACCGGTACCGCCACACTAGATAGTTATCGTGGCAAGGAAAGAAAACACAAAGCAGATATAATATCTTTAGGAAAACAGCCTTAATGTTGGAATACAAACATCATTATAATGTCATCCAGAGTCACCTGTATTTATTTTTCAGGTTATAGAACACAATCTGTTACATACAGAAGGTTTTTAAAAGGACCAAAGATTTTGGTCTGCTTCGTGTCCCCCCCCCCCCCCCCAAAAAAAAGAAATATCCCAATACTGATATTGTCCCAGGCCTAACACACAATATACATTGAGTTAATGTAAACACCAATAAACAGTAATTTATCCCAACAAATAAGTCTTACTAGAAAGTTATGCTAGGTTTGACCCTCATAGGATAATCATAGGATAATGTGGCATTCTCTAGCAGAAGGCTGTATCCACTTAAACTGCTCCATTTGACCAAACAGCACTGTATAGCTGAGTATGTCAAGAGGCAAGAGCAGGCAGTTAGTTTAAGTCTTTTCTCTAGGGTATAGCATAATAATAATAATAATATAATATCCATAATAATATAGAATAGCCATTTAGCATATATTTTTATTCAAAGAGACTTTTGGTCATGTATGCATACAGTTTAAGGGTGGCCCCAGGAATTAAACCTAGAATCCTGGCATTGCGAGCATCAAGCTTGTCACTAAGCTAAGGACCCTGGGACGGAACACCTCCCTCTGCAACTGCATCCTGGACTTCCTGATGGGCCGACCCCCCCAGGTGGTGAGAGTAGGCAACAACACCTCCACTTCGCTGATCCTCAACACAGGGGTCCCTCAGGGGTGCGTGCTCAGTCCCCTCTTGTACTCCCTGTACACCCACGACTGTTTGGCCACACACGACTTCAACTCCATCATCAAGTTTGCTACGACACAACGGTGGTAGGCCTGGGTCAAGAGCTTCAAGTTCCTCGGTGTCCACATCACTGAGGACTTAACACGGTCCCTCTCACACCAGAACTGTAGTCAACCGAGACATGGACTGTTCTCCATGCTCCCCGTCCGGCAGGCGGTACCGGAGCATCAAGGCTAAGACCAACAGACTCCTAAACAACTTCTATCCACTGGCCATAAGACTTTGAAATGGATTAACAACTATTGCTCTCTCTCTCCCACAGACTATCCACACTGACTCTATGTCCATCCACAGGTCACTACCCACTCAGACACAACCTAAGCTGCTGCTAAAATGAATATTGATTAGCTGTATTACTCCATCATGCTGCTGTCCATTGATTATTGATTTCCATTACCATTAAGGTCTACCTGTAAAGTCTACACCTGTTGTATTTGGCGCATGTGACAAATAACATTTGATTTGAGTTGATTAGTATATGACCATAAGTATTAATATATTCCTACCAGACACTTTCAGGCCTGTTTACAGGTATATCCTACTACCATTGAATAAGGTACTGGTACTGACCTGTATATACAACCACTCCAGTACCCCTGTACGCTGAATAAGGTACTGGTACTGACCTGTATATACAACCACTCCAGTACCCCTGTACGCTGAATAAGGTACTGGTACTGACCTGTATATACAACCACTGTACCCCTGTAGTACCCCTGTACAACCACTCCAGTACTGTACGTTCATAAGGTACTGGTACTGACCTGTATATACAACCAGTCCCCTGTAGTACCCCTGTATATACAACCAGTCCAGTACCCCTGTACGCTGAATAAGGTACTGGTACTGACCTGTATATACAACCAGTCCTGTACCCCTGTACGCTGAATAAGGTACTGGTACTGACCTGTATATACAACCACTCCAGTACCCCTGTACGTTCAATAAGGTACTGGTACTGACCTGTATATACAACCACTCCAGTACCCCTGTACGCTGAATAAGGTACTGGTACTGACCTGTATATACAACCACTCCAGTACCCCTGTACGCTGAATAAGGTACTGGTACTGACCTGTATATACAACCACTCCAGTACCCCTGTACGTTGAATAAGGTACTGGTACTGACCTGTATATACTTTTATTCTCGTGTTTCTTTAACTCATCGTAGTTCTTGTGTTTTTTATTCTTAATTTTTTTTTCTTCTACTTTCTATTACTATCTATATTGGTATCAGTGTATTGTTGGGAAACAGCTCTGAATGTAAGAATTTCACTGTACTGTTTTACACCTGTTGTATCCTGTGGCAAATAACTGTTTAAACTTTACACCACTAACTTTAAGCATCAGCTATCTGAGCAGCTCAGTGATCGCTGCAGCTGTAAACAGCCCATCCAATCTACCTACCTCATCCCCATATTGTTTTTTTATTTACTTTTCTGCTCTTTTGCACACCAGTATCTCTACTTGCACATCATCATCTGCACATCTATCCCTCCAGTGTTAATTTGCTAAACTGTATTGACTTCGCTACTATGGCCTATTTATTGCCTTACCTCCTCACGCCATTATTCAAACCAAGAGGCATGGATATCTCCCTCCCTGATATGTTATTCTAACCAAGAGGCATGGATATCTCCCTCCCTGATATGTTATTCAAACCAAGATGCATGGATATCTCCCTCCCTGATACGTTATTCAAACCAAGAGGCATGGATATCTCCCTCCCTGATATGTTATTCAAACCAAGAGGCATGGATATCTCTTCAATGACACGTTATTCTAACCAAGAGGCATGGATATCTCCCTCCCTGATATGTTATTCAAACCAAGAGGCATGGATATCTCTTCAATGACACGTTATTCTAACCAAGAGGCATGGATATCTCCCTCCCTGATATGTTATTCAAACCAAGAGGCATGGATATCTCTTCAATGACACGTTATTCTAACCAAGAGGCATGGATATCTCCCTCCCTGATATGTTATTCTAACCAAGAGGCATGGATATCTCCCTCCCTGATATGTTATTCTAACCAAGAGGCATGGATATCTCCCTCCCTGATATGTTATTCAAACCAAGAGGCATGGATATCTCTTCAATGACACGTTATTCTAACCAAGAGGCATGGATATCTCCCTCCCTGATATGTTATTCTAACCAAGAGGCATGGATATCTCCCTCCCTGATATGTTATTCTAACCAAGAGGCATGGATATCTCCCTCCCTGATATGTTATTCAAACCAAGAGGCATGGATATCTCCCTCCCTGATATGTTATTCTAACCAAGAGGCATGGATATCTCCCTCCCTGATATGTTATTCTAACCAAGAGGCATGGATATCTCCCTCCCTGATATGTTATTCTAACCAAGAGGCATGGATATCTCCCTCCCTGATATGTTATTCAAACCAAGAGGCATGGATATCTCCCTCCCTGATATGTTATTCAAACCAAGAGGCATGGATATCTCCCTCCCTGATATGTTATTCTAACCAAGAGGCATCGATATCTCCCTCCCTGATATGTTATTCAAACCAAGAGGCATGGATATCTCCCTCCCTGACATGTTATTCAAACCAAGAGGCATGGATATCTCCCTCCCTGATATGTTATTCAAACCAAGAGGCATGGATATCTCTTCAATGACACGTTATTCAAACCACAAGGCATGGATATCTCCCTCCCTGATATGTTATTCTAACCAAGAGGCATGGATATCTCCCTCCCTGATATGTTATTCTAACCAAGAGGCATGGATATCTCCCTCCCTGATATGTTATTCTAACCAAGAGGCATGGATATCACCCTCCCTGATATGTTATTCAAACCAAGAGGCATGGATATCTCCCTCCCTGATATGTTATTCAAACCAAGAGGCATGGATATCACCCTCCCTGATATGTTATTCAAACCAAGAGGCATGGATATCTCCCTCCCTGATATGTTATTCAAACCAAGAGGCATGGATATCTCCCTCCCTGATTTGATGATCCATACTTTAACTTTGGAGAATTGTTAACTGATTGTTTGCTTGAAACAGGATGTACTATAATTAATGGCACCCCATCTGTAATGAAGTACTGTAAATAATAGAACCCCATCTGTAATGAAGTACGGTAATTAATGGCACTCTGATCTACATCCCAGTCACCAAACTTTTGATTCCCCTGTGTTCTCCCATCCTCCCATCCACCCAGGCCCTGTGTCCAGACAGACTGCACAGAACAGGCCTCTCTCCCTACTCCTCCCCTCCCCCCCATCGCTCTCTAATCTGATCTAATTACAGACGTCACTCCTGGTCCAATCAGCAGGCAGGCTGTGATTAGCCCTATAACATATGGCATGGCAGTGAAACCCTGGGTTAGCCAGACCACTATCCAGATGTAGGATCTTAATTTGATCACCCTGTTGTTGCAAGAAATCTTCTGCACTGGAGGACATGCAAACTTGTAGTGTATTTAATTTAAAAAGCTTCTGAAGTTTGTAATTTCTACTTTAAAATGACAGACTTGATTTGTACTAGCTAAAAAGGTACCCTACCAAAAATGTCCATGAACTATGATCCACACAATAATTCACGGTTCCTTTTGCGGCAATATTATTTTCCTGCTCTGAGAAGCAGGTCAAATTAAGATCTCGCATCTGTATCTCACAGGGGAAATATATCCACAACATATTGTAGGGTGAGGCTGGAAACTTGGAACGAGGAGTGCTGTGTTGTGTTGCTCTGATGCGTGGGTGATGATACAGATTACGGAACAAGAAACCAAAATGGAGAGGTGACTGACTGTAAGTCTTAATAACAGTCCCCAAGGAGAGACAGATACTAACCAAAGGAAAATAAAAAAGATCTGCTTGTACACACAACCCCGGGGCGGCAGGGTAGCCTAGTGGTTAGAGCGTAGAGGCGGCAGGGTAGCCTAGTGGTTAGAGCGTAGAGGCGGCAGGGTAGCCTAGTGGTTAGAGCGTTGGACTAGTAAACGAAAGGTTGCAAGTTCAAATCCCCGAGCTGACAAGGTACAAATCTGTCATTCTGCCCCTGAAACAGGCAGTTAACCCACTGTTCCTAGGCTGTCATTGAAAATAAGAATTTGTTCTTAACTGGCTTGCCTAGTTAAATAAAGGTAAAAACAATAATAAAATAAAAACAAATTGAATATAGACACGCAGGGTGAAACATGCTATTCTACTACACAAACAGTGTAATACCACTAGACTCGTCTTCATTTGGTTGGATCTGTTTATTGACGGGTTGCAGTTAAAGTGGTGGAGCGAAACAGATCTAGCGAGAACCAGATAGTGATCCATGCAGCCTTGGTCAGAGACTCACATGAATAATGTCTTAAAGGCCAAGGGGAAGAACAACCCTGCACTCTGTCACAGTACTGCTGCCTACTGCTGCTATTAGAGAGAGAGAGAGATGGGAGGAAGCATTTACAGTAAACACTAACAATTACACACACGCTGTGTTCCCTGTACTCTTTATACATCAGAAACATAAATTACTCACACGCTGTTCCCTGTACTCTTTATACATTAGAAACATCAATATCACAGACACAAAGAGCACTGAAAATACATCGGCCATCTAT
Organism: Oncorhynchus clarkii lewisi; assembly: GCF_045791955.1. Classification (NCBI taxonomy): domain Eukaryota; kingdom Metazoa; phylum Chordata; class Actinopteri; order Salmoniformes; family Salmonidae; genus Oncorhynchus; species Oncorhynchus clarkii. The sequence goes on from NC_092162.1 coordinate 68,646,732, forward strand.
AGACATCAACACATAAAGATAGTGATGGTTCCACCATTGCACAGCACACACACACACACGCACACGCACACGCACACGCACACGCACACGCACACGCACACACACACACACACACAC
>NC_092162.1:68649348-68661848 GCF_045791955.1 Oncorhynchus clarkii lewisi
AAAGGGAGAAAGAAAGAGGGAGAGAAAGTGAGAGAGACAGCAAGAGGGAGAGAGAGAAAGGGAGAGAGAAAGGGAGAGGGAGCGAGAGCAAGAGAGAGATTGAGAGAGAGCGAGGGAGGGAGATAGAGATAGAGGGTGAGAGAGAGCGAGAGAAAGAGGGAGAGAGAGAAAGAGAGAGAGAAAGTGAGAGAGACGGCAAGAGGGAGAGCGAGAAAGGGAGAAAGAAAGAGGGAGAGAAAGTGAGAGAGACAGCAAGAGGGAGAGAGAGAAAGGGAGAGAGAAAGGGAGAGGGAGCGAGAGCAAGAGAGAGAGAGAGAGAGGAGAGAAAGCTCATTGTAACGCTCCTGTCCTTGATCTCTGAGCTCTATGTTGTTCTGTTGGGAGGAGAATATACATTTTTCATCATTTTGTTGGTGTGGGTTGCTTTTGTCCAAGTAAGGCCAATGGAAGTCAGAGGACATTAGTTTCAGAGTGAGATGCCTAGTGAGCCACTCCTTATATGTGAAACATAAGCCAAGGCAATCCCAGAGTGCTCTTTGTCATCTCTGCAGCGGACGGAGGGCTAGTGCATTGCTATTTACATGCAAATGGCCGCCCAATGCTCCCCCTCCCTCCCTTTGTCCCACACTGCATTCACTTTATCTCTCAGTCAGAGGAGAGGTGCACTGTGTCGTGTCTTTGGCTATGCCGGATTAAGTGATATGATATGCTATTCTATAAAATAATTTCTCCGTAATTAATATTACCTGATTGAGCTAATCATGTAAATGTAATTAACTAGAGAGTCGGGGCACCACGTAATAATATTTATAGAGCTGTTATCTTCCAAATAAACTTTTAAAGACCTAGTAATATTTTACATCAATAGCAATCAATATTAATCGTCCTCTTAATTCAGTCTCATCTGAAAGTTGTACATTCTTGGTTATCTGCACGAACCCTGGCTAACAAGTTGAGTCAGCAATACAAAATTGGGTTTAATTATGTATTTACTAAATACCTAACTAATCATACAGATTTACACATACACATAATTAAATCATAACTTGATTACAAATTACGTCATAAAGGAAAACGTCCCTAGCGGGCGGAACAGATATGACAGCTGGTTACACAAAAGAAAAGGGCTGGGTTTGAGTGAAAGAGCGGGAAGACTGAGGAACAAAGGGCGAAGCTGTGCTATCGTAAAGACAGTATCTTATCCATTCTAAATTACCGCCCATTTGGAAAAGGAAAATACAAGAAATATTTACTCTCAGCTGCGCTTCGGTAGGTTGGTGCTGGATGGAAGGCCGTGTTGCCAAACCGAGGTCTTTGTCCTTTGAAGAATGTCTCTGGGTGTCAATTGGATAAGTTGTAGTAACGTCGTTGTGTGGTAGACGGGATACTCTGTCTGTTCCTTCCTAACCTGCGTTTGCAGCTGCTGTTGCTAACTCAACGGCTAGGAGGTATCACTTCTGTAGTGAATAAGAGTTCAAAGTTCATACCATTCGCAACCAAAGCTCACGCTGATGTTGGCTTCGTTCTGTAGTTATTACCTGAACCATTCTGACATCAGACCGTCGTCCTCACATCCTCGGAACAGGTTATATTGTTGTCAAGGCTTTATATAGGAAGGGAGAGGAGGGCGTGTTTGAAAAGTTTTATAGCCCATGTCCCTTCACAGGGGCGGGCCACTGATTGAGCAGAGCCCTAAACTTATGAAAACCCAAATCTAACATTTTAGAAGCTAAAATCACATTTCATCCCATCACGAATAATTTCATATTCAAACATTTAAATTTAACAACAATTCCATGTGAATCCGATAACTCTGATGTGTAGACTTTCCACTGTAGAGCTTATGTCATCTTATCATTGATGAGAATGTCTCAGATGACAACCGAACTGACATCATATTCATTAAGTACCACTGCATATGTTCAATTGGTCGGATTACCAGAATATAGTTCATTTCCCCCTTAACTGACTTGCCTAGTTAAATAAAGGTAAAATAAAAAATATAAAAAATAAAATAAATAATGTGATGAAATGATAATGTGATAAAGTGATAATGTGATAAAGTGATAATCTGGTCGACAAACTGTTTTTAAACTAAGAGTTCTCTCACGGAGCAGCTCGTGGTGTTGAACCGGGAGGGGTTCCTCTTAGCCTCAGAGTGGAGACACAGCTGCCTCTCTGTCTCAAGAGGGCCTTCTTCTGAGACACTGCGGTGTCCCTTCCACCCCCCTACCCCCCCCTAACACCACTGGGACACAGACACACCATTATGCCTGTAAGCAGAATGGCAGGGACAAACACAAACACGCACACACACACACACACACACACACTAGCCCACAAGCACATTAAAAAAACATCATTTTTTTTATGAATGGAAGAGCGGAAACAGGGAGTAAAAGAGCCAAGTTTGTATAGACGTCTCTGTGCGTCTCTGTGTCACTGATGGACAGAAACAAACGAGACATATAGCCTCAGTGAATAATTCATGATGCCAGTACAGTGTCATTAAGTAATGACGAGGCTCTTCTAATCTTGCCAACCTTTGTTGTTCTTCTTTATAACAAAGATGAAAGTGTCCTACATTTTTTCCATCTGGCACATCGGTAAGAAGCTAGAATGCTACATCCTGATCAAATCAAATCAAATCCAAGTTTTAATCTTCGCGTACATAGTTTTGCAGATGTTATCGCAGGTGCAGAGAAATGCTTATGTTTCTGGCTCCAACAGTGTAGCAAAATCTAGCAATGCAAGAACAATACACACATCATCCACAAGTCAAAAGAAAAAGACGGGGGGGGAAGAAAGAAAGAACATGAAAGCTGAAGGTCAGAACAGACAATTAATTTTCATCAACATGAAATCCACACAGAAATAGCTGTTACTTGTGATTACAACACAAAAAGCCTCCCCATTGAACCATGGGCCATTTTTCTTTCAGACATTCCAGGTTTAATCTCTTCATGTGTTGGATCGGCCTCTTCTAAAAAGACAGGAGACAGCCATCCCCACACAGGGGACCATGCTCCAGGGTTTAGGGCCCCACCACCCCGCATGTCTGGGTGCCGACCATGGGTAGACTAAAGCTCCTGGAGGACTTGGGGGGGGGGGGGGCTGCTCTGCCCTGCTGTACAGTATGTGGGTCACTCGGTGCTTCTTCTGCCCCTGTCTGTCTGTCTGTCTGTCTCTCTGTCTGAACCCACACTGCCTGGGGTTAATGAGGGATGACTCTCTCTCTCTCTCAAAGCAGTCAGCGGAGTATAAAGAGGACACACGGTCCTATAGGAGGAAACAAAAAGAGCAGACAGAAAAACACACACAAGCAGAAATACACAGCATTCAAAAGATTATACACACACCAGAAAGTCCTTTCTATCCCCCCCAAAAAAATGTCATTAGTACACCAATGTACATTACAGTACAGACAACTATTGTGCTTGGCGTACTGAGCAGTTAGAAGCTCACAACACACTAGCACTCCATTTAAAACAGCCTCGCAGGTCTCTGTGCTTGACGTGAATATCACACAGAAAAGACTCTACCTGTGCAGAGCACGTGTCCCTTTTCGGGTTGTAGTATAAAAATAAATAAAAATTGTATACATCTTTTGTCGTTGTTGTTCTGAACCCACTGCACGCAATTCGTTGAATTCTCATCTATGCTCAGAACCCCAAAATTGCGGGTCTTGATTGTTGACCAATGACCAATCAGCAGCATTTGCGTGCAAAGGTGGCAACTCATATTCAGATTAGTGACCAGTAAGAACAATAGGATGCCTGGAGATTTGATGGATCATTTTCCTATTTTAAATAGACCTAGTTTGAGTGGCTAATGGCTATATGTCTAAAGATAGCTGTAACATCGCACTGCCTTCAATACTATGGGATGTAGATGTAACATATTCTGGCTAATTTATTAGGATATTTGTGTGGAAGAACAGGGCTATCCAACTGGCAACGAGCACTCTGCAGGCAGGCTGCCCTCCAAACTGATAGCGCTTCCATCCAATCCTGCAACTTCCACTACAAATAGTTGCATGAATTAGCTTGCTCTGGACTCCAGAGAAATGACATGATAGGCCTATATCCCTAGTTGATATTGGCTGCTAACATGAATCACTTTCAGCTCCAAATGCAGGTGCAAAACACAATTTATTTCAGTAGCCTATCTTGCATTTTGAAAATGCATCACCGTTTATGGCTGTAATGACAGGCTACATTTGCACAGCGATTGTGCTCGCATGTTCGGGGTTGCAGGTTTTGGATCACTCGTTTTAAGGGGTCGGAGGTCAAAATGTTTGAAAACCACCAGGATACTTAATCGTGGTAACAAATCGAGTTGGGTTGGATATACAGTGAGCTCCATAGGTATTGGGACAGATTATTATTGATTATTATGCATATTTTTTTGTCTCTGTACTCCAGAACTTTGCATTTGAAATTATACAATGACTATGAGGTTAAAGTGCAGACTGGCAGCTTTAATTTTGTATTTTCATCCATATCGTTTAGAAATGACTGTCACGACATCCGCCGAAGTTGGTGTCTCTCCTTGTTCGGGCGACGTTCGGCGGTCGTCGTCACCGGCTTTCACGCTGCCACCGATCCACGTTTCTTTTTCCATTTGTTTTGTCTTGATTGTACACACCTGGTTCCCACTACGTTATTATTATTTCATTTTTTAACCCTCTGGTTCTCATTATGTTTTGTGCGTGTTTGTTCCTGGTTTTGTGTTAGTCTTTTGTGTTCAGGTTTGTTATCCCTGTGTGGATTTATTGGCTGATTATTTTTGAGAGTTAAGTACGTTAAGTTTAACGTTATCCGTCCACACCTCTGCACAACTGACACTTGACAATGACAGTACTTTCTGTACAAGGTTCCCTCCTTTTTTAAGGGACCAAAAGTATTGGAACAAATTCAAAATGTGAATAATGATGAGTGAGAAAGTTACAGAAGCGCAGATATCATACACCCAAGACATGCTAATCTCTCACCATGACAATAACAGGGGAGGTTAGCATACCCCCAAGACATGCTAATCTCTCATCATGACAATAACAGGGGAGGTTAGCATACCCCCAAGACATGCTAATCTCTCATCATGACAATAACAGGGGAGGTTAGCATACCCCCAAGACATGCTAATCTCTCATCGTGACAATAACAGGGGAGGTTAGCATACCCCCAAGACATGCTAATCTCTCATCATGACAATAACAGGGGAGGTTAGCATTTTATATCGTACCCCCAAGACATGCTAATCTCTCACCATTACAATAACAGGGGAGGTTAGCATTTTATATCATACCCCCAAAACATGCTAATCTCTCACCATGACAATAACAGGGGAGGTTAGCATACCCCCAAGACATGCTAATCTCTCATCATGACAATAACAGGGAAGGTTAGCATACCCCCAAGACATGCTAATCTCTCATCATGACAATAACAGGGTAGGTTAGCATACCCCCAAGACATGCTAATCTCTCATCGTGACAATAACAGGGGAGGTTAGCATACCCCCAAGACATGCTAATCTCTCATCATGACAATAACAGGGGAGGTTAGCATTTTATATCGTACCCCCAAGACATGCTAATCTCTCACCATTACAATAACAGGGGAGGTTAGCATTTTATATCATACCCCCAAAACATGCTAATCTCTCACCATGACAATAACAGGGGGGGTTAGCATACCCCCAAGACATGCTAATCTCTCATCATGACAATAACAAGGGAGGTTAGCATTTTGGGGGGACGGGGGGGGGTATGATAATTGTGCGCCGCAAATTTTCTCACTCATCATTATTCACGACTCATTCAGGATTATCCGTAATCATGGTAGCATCTACAGTAATGCAGAAGTGTTTAGAAACATATTATATTCTGATTTACAATAAAAGTGACTCCAAAATGACACAATACATTATTTACAATTCATTTCTATTCGGTACAAAATAATCTGAAACACAACCAAAACATACAGCAAATACTCCCAAGTTTCTAGAGTCACAAGCTTGGTGTAATCATTGCATGCTAGGAATATGGGAACTAATACAAAACTTTCGTATACTTTAATACAAATACAGTATAAGTGAATTTTTCCCAATACGTTTGATCCCCTAAAAAATGGGGGGACTATGTACAATAAGTGCTGTAATTTCTAAACGGTTCACCCGATACGGATGAAAATACCCTCAAAGTAAAGCTGACAGAATGCACGTTAACTTCATAGTCATTGTATAATTTTAAGGCAAAAAAACAACAAAACCTTTGTCACTGTCCCAATACTTTTCGAGCTCACTGTAGTAACGGTAGGCTACAGTATTTCTTATCTTCTATTTTGACTGGAATGGTGTTGGTCGTAGTTACTAAGTGCAGCATTTATTGCAGGTCTTGTAATAATGAGCTCAATGAGTCTGTCTTTTTTTGTATGACCACATACCCCCCCCCCCCCCCCAAAAAAAAAGGTCTGTGCACGCCCCTGATATTGCATATGATTCCTAAAAACAGGGCCTTGTGGAACTGCCAAGTACAGTTCAGGAGTCTTCAGCAGGTCCAATGTGTTTCATCTACTGATAAATACTACTGGGTCTGAGTGTTCATAGTGTATCTTCACAGGGACTGTGTGTGTATTGTGTGAGATTCCTTGCCAATAGTGTCACTTGTATGATAGTATATGGGCCGTTGCTCAGACAAACAGGAAGTATTCAGACAAACAGGAAGTATTCAGACAAACAGGAAGTATTCAGACAAACAGGATGTATTCAGACAAACAGGATGTATTCAGACAAACAGGATGTATTCAGACAAACAGGATGTATTCAGACAAACAGGATGTATTCAGGCAAACAGGATGTATTCAGACAAACAGTAGAATGTATTCAGGCAAACATGATGTATTCAGGCAAACAGGATGTATTCAGACAAACAGGATGTATTCAGACAAACAGTAGAATGTATTCAGGCAAACATGATGTATTCAGGCAAACAGGATGTATTCAGACAAACAGGATGTATTCAGACACACAATATGTATTCAGGCAAACAGCAGAATATATTCAGACAAATAGGATGTATGCAGACTGTCACGCCCTGACCTTAGATATCTCTGTTTTTCTATATATTTTGGTTAGGTCAGGGTGTGACTAGGGTGGGTACTCTAGTTTTTGTATGTCTAGTGTTTTTGTTTGTCTAGGGGTTTTTGTATGTCTATATTTGCCTGATATGGTTCCCAATCAGAGACAGCTGTTATTCGTTGTCTCTGATTGGGAATCATATTTAGGTAGCCATATTCCTCATTTGTGTTGTGGGATCTTGACTATGTTTAGTTGCCTGTCTGCACTAATTTGTATAGCTTCAGGTTTCGTTCGTTGTTTTTGTTGTTTTTGTTGTTTTTGTTGTTTTTGTTGTTTTTGTTGTTTTTGTTAAGTGTTTTCATTCATTAAAAGAGAGTGTACGCATCACACGCTGCGCCTTGGTCTCACTCATACGACGATCGTGACACAGACAAACAGGATGTATTCAGTGTAGCAGAAGAATCCTGAAGTCTCACACGGAGAAAGGAGGGGGAGGGGCCTAACCAGACGGAGGGTCAAACACTAGCCACAGGCAAGAACAAAAAAACATTTCCTTCTGTTAAAGAAAGGGTGATGCTCCTTTCCAACTGATGATAATAGGAATATAGACAATGGCGAAGGTGATTTGATAAAACACCAAGATGGTTTACACGGAAAAGCCTACAGACACACAAGGAAAAATACACACACATAATGAAACCTCTTTTCCGGAACTTGACATATGGTGCACACAATTTCCTTCTCAATTTCAGATCCAACTCCCACTGACATCCTCGTGTGCCGGGCAAATTGCCACTCACCCCCTCCCTCCCTTCCATTCACTCTTTCTGAAAGTCATCTGCTCGCTAAGCAGTAAGCAACATCTCGGCCCGCTCGCCGAAATGAGAGCGTACAAATGATTTGTGGCACGGCTGTCCCGATGGCAGCCGAGAAGGGGGGGGGGGGGGGGAGAAGAGGGAGATAATGTTTCTGCATCAGCCCATGATGATCATTTTCACAGCAAAATTGTTTCGGCATTGGCAAGTCCCACAATGCTCTGCAAGTAAAGAAGGGAAGTGAAAAAGGGTGCAAATGAGTGGGGGGAGAGAGAGAGGGGGGAAAGGAGTGGTGAGAGAGAGAGAGAGAGAGAGAGATGGAAGGGGATGGAGAGAGATGGAAGGGGATGGAGAGAGAGATGGAAGGGAATGGAGAGAGATATGTAGAACGGGATGGAGAGAGAGAAAAGGGGATGGAGAGAGAGAAAGAGAGAGAGAAGGGGATGGAGAGAGAGAGGTGGAAGGGGATGGAGAGAGAGAGGTGGAAGGGGATGGAGAGAGAGAGAGGTGGAAGGGGATGGAGAGAGAGAGAAGGGGATGGAGAGAGATAGAGGGGGAAGGGGATGGAGAGAGAGAGGTGGAAGGGGATGGAGAGAGAGAGAGAGAGAGGGGGAAGGGGGTGGAGAGAGAGAGAGGTGGAAGGGGATGGAGAGAGAGAGAAGGGGATGGAGAGAGATAGAGGGGGAAGGGGATGGAGAGAGAGAAGGGGAAGGGTATGGAGAGAGGGGGGGGGAAGGGGATGGAGAGAGAGAAAGAGGGGGAAGGGGATGGAGAGAGAGAGGGGGATGGAAAGAGAGGGGGGTGGGGAGAGAGAGGGGGAAGGGGATGGAGAGAGAGAGTGGGGGATGGAGAGAGAGAAAGAGGGGGAAGGGGATGAAGAGAGAGAGTGGGGGATGGAGAGAGAGAAAGAGGGGGAAGGGGATGGAGAGAGAGAGTGGGGGATGGAGAGAGAGAAAGAGGGGGAAGGGGATGGAGAGAGAGTGGGGGATGGAGAGAGAGAAAGAGAGAGAGGGGGATGGAGAAAGAGAAGTAGAGAAAGAGCACAGTGACCTTTTTCTGATCCAATCTCACTGATGAATCCTAATGAAGGATTTAATAAAATCACAGTTTACAATCTGCCTCTGCATCAAAGCGTGCAATCCAATTCAAAACAGTCCCATCTACATTTCCAATATCATCTCCAGCCCCCCAAACCCCCCCCCCCCCCCCGCCCCTACCCCCCACCCCCCACCCCCTCACAACCTGCAAAATAAACAAGTGGCTGTATGAGGCGGAGGTTCTCAAAATTGGCCTGACTGGATAGAGAGCGCCTGGCCCATTTGTTCCAGCTGCAGCCTAATGTCAGAACTCGTCACATTCATTTGGTCTTTAATGAGTGTGCAGTCAACAAGGTACATACACGAGTAGAACACACTCACAAACACTCCTAATCATACCCACACACACACACACACACACACACACACACACACACACACACACACACACACACTCACACACACAGTGACCTTGACTTAATAAAGGTTACCTGTATTACATGTTTTAGTGGTGGAAATGACAGGTGATAGTGACAGGTGATAGTGACAGGTGATAGTGACGTAGTGACAGGTGGTAGTGACAGGTGGTAGTGACAGGTAGTAGTGACAGGTAGTAATGACGTAATGACAGGTGATAGTGACAGGTGATAGTGATGTAGTGACAGGTGGTAGTGACAGGTGGTAATGACAGGTAATAGTGACATAGTGACAGGTGGTAGTGACAGGTGGTAGTGACAGGTAGTAATGACAGGTGATAGTGACGTAGTGACAGGTGGTAGTGACAGGTGGTAGTGACAGGTGATAGTGACAGGTGGTAGTGACAGGTGGTAGTGACAGGTAGTAATGACAGGTGATAGTGACTTAGTGACAGGTGGTAGTGACAGGTGGTAGTGACAGTTAGTAATGACAGGTAGTAATGACAGGTGATAGTGACGTAGTGACAGGTGGTAGTGACAGGTGATAGTGACAGGTAGTAATGACAGGTGATAGTGACGTAGTGACAGGTGGTAATGACAGGTGGTAGTGACAGGTGGTAGTGACAGGTGGTAGTGACAGGTAGTAATGACAGGTGATAGTGACGTAGTGACAGGTGGTAGTGACAGGTAGTAATGACAGGTGATAGTGACGTAGTGACAGGTGGTAGTGACAGGTGGTAGTGACGGGTAGTAATGACAGGTGATAGTGACGTAATGACAGGTGATAGTGACAGGTGATAGTGACGTAGTGACAGGTGGTAGTGACAGGTGGTAATGACAGGTGATAGTGACGTAGTCACAGGTGGTAGTGACAGGTGGTAGTGACAGGTAGTAATGACAGGTGATAGTGACGTAATGACAGGTGATAGTGACAGGTGATAGTGACGTAGTGACAGGTGGTAGTGACAGGTGGTAATGACAGGTAATAGTGATGTAGTGACAGGTGGTAGTGACAGGTGGTAGTGACAGGTAGTAATGACAGGTGATAGTGACGTAGTGACAGGTGGTAGTGACAGGTGATAGTGACAGGTAGTAATGACAGGTGATAGTGACGTAGTGACAGGTGGTAGTGACAGGTGGTAGTGACAGGTAGTAATGACAGGTGATAGTGACGTAATGACAGGTGATAGTGACAGGTGATAGTGACGTAGTGACAGGTGGTAGTGACAGGTGGTAATGACAGGTGATAGTGACGTAGTCACAGGTGGTAGTGACAGGTGGTAGTGACAGGTAGTAATGACAGGTGATAGTGACGTAGTGACAGGTGGTAGTGACAGGTGGTAATGACAGGTAATAGTGATGTAGTGACAGGTGGTAGTGACAGGTGGTAGTGACAGGTAGTAATGACAGGAGATAGTGACGTAGTGACAGGTGATAGTGACAGGTGGTAGTGACAGGTGGTAATGACAGGTGATAGTGACGTAGTGACAGGTGGTAGTGACAGGTGGTAGTGACAGGTAGTAATGACAGGTGATTGTGACGTAGTGACAGGTGGTAGTGACAGGTTGTAGTGACAGGTAGTAATGACAGGTGATAGTGACGTAGTGACAGGTGATAGTGACAGGTGATAGTGACGTAGTGACAGGTGGTAGTGACAGGTAGTAGTGACAGGTGATAGTGACGTAGTGACAGGTAGTAGTGACAGGTGATAGTGACAGGTGGTAGTGACAGGTAATAGTGACAGGTGGTAGTGACGTAGTGACAGGTGGTAGTGACAGGTGGTAGTGACAGGTGGTAGTGACTGGTGATAGTGACGTAGTAGTGACTGGTGGTAATGACAGGTGATAGTGACGTAGTGACAGGTGGTAATGACAGGTGATAGTGACAGGTTATTCATTCCATCGTTGTACACTACTTAACCTGGCCCTAACATAACACATACCTGTTTCAAAATCGAACAACATTATTAAGTCTATATGAAGCCAAATACATATGTTTCTCATAAATACACAGGTCATATGTGGACATCTGATCTGCTTGTCCTTGGTCAGATGAATATCCATATGACCATAAGTAGATGAGGAGATTTAAATATATAATTCATAGAGTTAGTTAAACCAGAAGAGAATTCTGAATGCAGCATCGTGAAGACCTACAAATACTGTCGGTTTGTAATATCCCTCTCTTCAAAGACGAACACAAACATGTTCATTCTTTGCAACAGGGACATCTGCTGGTGAAAGAGCACATGGAAACAAAGCACATGGCAACCAGCAAATTAAAATATATATATATATATTTTAATGCAATAGATTTTCAAGCCCACTCTCAAGCAACCATGAATCTTAGACAAACTGATTAGTGTAGCTTGTCATTATTTACACAGTGAATACATGGAAAGTAAAGGGAGTGAAATAACATTTTAAAGCATAAACCAACTCAAATAATAAACATGTTTACAGTAATATTATATAAGACAACAAACCAATAGTAATGACTACAGGTCATTTTATATAGTTTAATTAATAGACAGAGCTATGGATGCAATGACTGACTATTATGCTGCAATAGTTTGTGTCAGAGGGCGTGGGTCAGTTATATCTGGAGTATTTCTCCTGTCTTATCCGGTGTCCTGTGTGAATTTAAGTATGCTCCCTCTAATTCTCTCTCTCTCTCTCTCTCTCTCTCTCTCTCTCTCTTTCTCTTCTCTCGGAGGACCGGAGCCCTAGGACCATGCCTCAGGACTACCTGACCTGATGACTCCTTGCTGTCCCCAGTCCACCTGGTCGTGCTGCTGCTCCCATTTCAACTGTTCTGCCCGCGGCTATGGAACTGTTCACCGGATGGGCTGTTTTCGACTCTCTCTCTCTACCGCAGCTGTTGTCTCTAACTCTGAATGATCGGCTATGAAAAGCCAACTGACATTTACTCCTGAGGTGCTGATCTGTTGCACCCTCTACAACCACTGTCAATATTATTATTTGACCCTGCTGGTAATCTATGAACATTTGAACATCTTGGCCATGTACTCTTATAATCTCCTCCCGGCACAGCCAGAAGAGGACTGGCCACCCCTCATAGCCTGGTTCCTCTCTAGGTTTCTTCCTAGGTTCCTGCCTTCCCAGGGAGTTTTTCATAGCCACCGTGCTTCT
>NC_092162.1:68666848-68891848 GCF_045791955.1 Oncorhynchus clarkii lewisi
GTCCTCTATAGTCATCCTGTCCTTTAGAGTCATCCTGTCCTTTAGAGCCATCCTGTCCTTTAATGTCATCCTGTCCTTTAGATTCATCCTGTCCTTTAGAGTCATCCTGTCCTTTAGAGTCATCCTGTCCTCTATAGTCATCCTGTCCTCTATAGTCATCCTGTCCTTTAATGTCATCCTGTCCTTTAGAGTCATCCTGTCCTCTTTAGTCATCCTGTCCTGTATAGTCATCCTGTCCTCTATAGTCATCCTGTCCTCTATAGTCATCCTGTCCTTTAATGTCATCCTGTCCTCTATGTCCTCTTTAGTAATCCTGTCCTCTATAGTCATCCTGTCCTCTATAGTCATCCTGTCCTCTATAGTCATCCTGTCCTTTAGAGTCATCCTGTTCTCTATAGTCATCCTGTCCTTTAGATTAATCCTGTTCTCTATAGTCATCCTGTCCTTTAGATTCATCCTGTCCTCTATAGTCATCATATCCTTTAGATTCATCCTGTCCTCTATAGTCATCCTGTCCTTTAGAGTCATCCTGTCCTCTTTAGTCATCCTGTCCTCTATAGTCATCCTGTCCTCTATAGTCATCCTGTCCTCTATAGTCATCCTGTCCTTTAGATTCATCCTGTCCTCTAGATTCATCCTGTCCTCTATAGTCATCCTGTCCTCTATAGTCATCCTGTCCTTTAGAGTCATCCTGTCCTTTAGATTCATCCTGTCCTTTAGAGTCATCCTGTTCTTTAGAGTCATCCTGTCCTTTAGAGTCATCCTGTCCTCTATAGTCATCCTGTCCTTTAGAGTCATCCTGTCCTTTAGAGTCATCCTGTCCATTAGAGTCATCCTGTCCTCTATAGTCATCCTGTCCTTTAATGTCACCCTGCCCTTTAGATTCATCCTGTCCTTTAGAGTCATCCTGTCCTTTAGAGTCATCCTGTCCTCTATAGTCATCCTGTCCTTTAGAGTCATCCTGTCCTTTAGAGCCATCCTGTCCTTTAATGTCATCCTGTCCTTTAGATTCATCCTGTCCTTTAGAGTCATCCTGTCCTTTAGAGTCATCCTGTCCTCTATAGTCATCCTGTCCTCTATAGTCATCCTGTCCTTTAATGTCATCCTGTCCTTTAGAGTCATCCTGTCCTCTTTAGTCATCCTGTCCTGTATAGTCATCCTGTCCTCTATAGTCATCCTGTCCTCTATAGTCATCCTGTCCTTTAATGTCATCCTGTCCTCTATGTCCTCTCTAGTAATCCTGTCCTCTATAGTCATCCTGTCCTCTATAGTCATCCTGTCCTCTATAGTCATCCTGTCCTTTAGAGTCATCCTGTTCTCTATAGTCATCCTGTCCTTTAGATTAATCCTGTTCTCTATAGTCATCCTGTCCTTTAGATTCATCCTGTCCTCTATAGTCATCATATCCTTTAGATTCATCCTGTCCTCTATAGTCATCCTGTCCTTTAGAGTCATCCTGTCCTCTTTAGTCATCCTGTCCTCTATAGTCATCCTGTCCTCTATAGTCATCCTGTCCTCTATAGTCATCCTGTCCTTTAGATTCATCCTGTCCTCTAGATTCATCCTGTCCTCTATAGTCATCCTGTCCTCTATAGTCATCCTGTCCTTTAGATTCATCCTGTCCTCTATAGTCATCCTGTCCTTTAGTGTCATCCTGTCCTTTAGATTCATCCTGTCCTCTATAGTCATCCTGTCCTCTATGTTCTCTATAGTCATCCTGTCCTCTATAGTCATCCTGTCCTTTAGATTCATCCTGTCCTTTAGATTTATCCTGTCCTTTAGAGTCATCCTGTCCTCTATAGTACTCCTGTCCTCTTTAGTCATCCTGTCCTTTAGTGTCATCCTGTCCTCTATAGTCATCCTGTCCTTTAGAGTCATCCTGTCCTCTTTAGTCATCCTGTCCTCTATAGTCATCCTGTCCTCTATAGTCACCCTGTCCTCTATAGTCATCCTGTCCTTTAGATTCATCCTGTCCTCTAGATTCATCCTGTCCTCTATAGTCTTCCTGTCCTCTATAGTCATCCTGTCCTCTATAGTCATCCTGTCCTTTAGAGTCATCCTGTCCTCTTTAGTCATCCTGTCCTCTATAGTCATCCTGTCCTCTATAGTCATCCTGTCCTCTATAGTCATCCTGTCCTTTAGATTCATCCTGTCCTCTATAGTCATCATATCCTTTAGATTCATCCTGTCCTCTATAGTCATCCTGTCCTTTAGAGTCATCCTGTCCTCTTTAGTCATCCTGTCCTCTATAGTCATCCTGTCCTCTATAGTCATCCTGTCCTCTATAGTCATCCTGTCCTTTAGATTCATCCTGTCCTCTAGATTCATCCTGTCCTCTATAGTCATCCTGTCCTCTATAGTCATCCTGTCCTTTAGATTCATCCTGTCCTCTATAGTCATCCTGTCCTTTAGTGTCATCCTGTCCTTTAGATTCATCCTGTCCTTTAGAGTCATCCTGTCCTCTATAGTCATCCTGTCCTCTATGTTCTCTATAGTCATCCTGTCCTCTATAGTCATCCTGTCCTTTAGATTCATCCTGTCCTTTAGATTCATCCTGTCCTTTAGAGTCATCCTGTCCTCTATAGTACTCCTGTCCTCTTTAGTCATCCTGTCCTTTAGTGTCATCCTGTCCTCTATAGTCATCCTGTCCTTTAGAGTCATCCTGTCCTCTTTAGTCATCCTGTCCTCTATAGTCATCCTGTCCTCTATAGTCATCCTGTCCTCTATAGTCATCCTGTCCTTTAGATTCATCCTGTCCTCTAGATTCATCCTGTCCTCTATAGTCTTCCTGTCCTCTATAGTCATCCTGTCCTTTAGATTCATCCTGTCCTCTATAGTCATCATGTCCTTTAGTGTCATCCTGTCCTTTAGATTCATCCTGTCCTTTAGAGTCATCCTGTCCTCTATAGTCATCCTGTCCTCTATGTTCTCTATAGTCATCCTGTCCTCTCTAGTCATCCTGTCCTTTAGATTCATCCTGTCCTTTAGGTTCATCCTGTCCTTTAGAGTCATCCTGTCCTCTATAGTCATCCTGTCCTCTTTAGTCATCCTGTCCTCTATAGTCATCCTATCCTTTAGTGTCATCCTGTCCTTTAGTGTCATCCTGTCCTCTTTAGTCATCCTGTCCTGTATAGTCATCCTGTCCTCTTTAGTCATCCTGTCCTCTATAGTCATCCTGTCCTTTAGTGTCATCCTGTCCTTTAGAGTCATCCTGTCCTCTATAGTCATCCTGTCCTCTTTAGTCATCCTGTCTTCTATAGTCATCCTGTCCTTTAGTGTCATCCTGTCCTCTATAGTCATCCTGTCCTTTAATGTCATCCTGTCCTTTAGATTCATCCTGTCCTTTAGAGTCATCCTGTCCTTTAGAATAATCCTGTCCTTTATAGTCATCCTATCCTTTAGATTAATCCTGTCCTCTATAGTCATCCTGTCCTTTAGATTAATCCTGTCCTCTATAGTCATCCTGTCCTCTATGTTCTCTATAGTCATCCTGTCCTTTAGTGTCACCCTGTCCTCTTTAGTCATCCTGTCCTCTATAGTCATCCTGTCCTTTAGATTCAACCTGTCCTCTTTAGTCATCCTGTCCTCTTTAGTCATTCTGTCACTTAGTGTCATCCTGTCCTCTATAGTCATCCTGTCCTTTAGTGTCATCCTGTCCTTTAGAGTCATCCTGTCCTTTAGAGTCATCCTGTCCTTTAGAGTCATCCTGTCCTCTTTAGTCATCCTGTCCTCTATAGTCATCCTGTCCTTTAGAGTCATCCTGTCCTTTATAGTCATCATGTCCTCTAGAGTCATCCTGTCCTCTATAGTCATCCTGTCCTCTATAGTCATCCTGTCCTTTAGAGTCATCCTGTCCTTTATAGTCATCCTGTCCTTTAGAGTCATCCTGTCCTCTATAGTCATCCTGTCCTTTAGATTCATCCTGTCCTCTATAGTCATCCTGTCCTCTATAGGCATCCTGTCCTTTAGAGTCATCCTGTCCTCTATAGTCATCCTGTCCTTTAGAGTCATCCTTTCCTTTAGAGTCATCCTGTCCTTTAGAGTCATCCTGTTCTCTATAGTCATCCTGTCCTTTAATGTCATCCTGTCCTTTAGATTCATCCTGTCCTTTAGAGTCATCCTGTCCTCTATAGTCATCCTGTCCTTTAGAGTCATCCTGTCCCTTAGAGTCATCCTGTCCTCTTTAGTCATCCTGTCCTCTATAGTCATCCTGTCCTCTATAGTCATCCTGTCCTTTAATGTCATCCTGTCCTTTAGAGTCATCCTGTCCTCTTTAGTCATCCTGTCCTCTATAGTCATCCTGTCCTCTATAGTCATCCTGTCCTTTAATGTCATCCTGTCCTCTATGTCCTCTTTAGTCATCCTGTCCTCTATAGTCATCCTGTCCTATATAGTCATCCTGTCCTCTATGTTCTCTATAGTCATCCTGTCCTCTATAGTCATCCTGTCCTGTATAGTCATCCTGTCCTTTAGAGTCATCCTGTCCTTTAGAGTCATCCTGTCCTTTAGAGTCATCCTGTCCTTTAGAGTCATCCTGTTCTCTATAGTCATCCTGTCATTTAATGTCATCCTGTCCTTTAGATTCAACCTGTCCTTTAGAGTCATCCTGTCCTCTATAGTCATCCTGTCCTTTAATGTCATCCTGTCCTTTAGAGTCATCCTGTCCTCTTTAGTCATCCTGTCCTCTATAGTCATCCTGTCCTCTATAGTCATCCTGTCCTTTAATGTCATCCTGTCCTCTATGTCCTCTTTAGTCATCCTGTCCTCTATAGTCATCCTGTCCTCTATAGTCATCCTGTCCTCTATGTTCTCTATAGTCATCCTGTCCTCTATAGTCAACCTGTCCTCTTTAGTCATCCTGTCCTCTATAGGCATCTTGTCCTTTAGTGTCATCCTGTCCTTTATAGTCATCATGTCCTCTATAGTCATCCTGTCCTCTATAGTCATCCTGTCCTTTAGATTAATCCTGTTCTCTATAGTCATCCTGTCCTTTAGATTCATCCTGTCCTCTATAGTCATCATATCCTTTAGATTCATCCTGTCCTCTATAGTCATCCTGTCCTTTAGAGTCATCCTGTCCTCTTTAGTCATCCTGTCCTCTATAGTCATCCTGTCCTCTATAGTCATCCTGTCCTCTATAGTCATCCTGTCCTTTAGATTCATCCTGTCCTCTAGATTCATCCTGTCCTCTATAGTCATCCTGTCCTCTATAGTCATCCTGTCCTTTAGAGTCATCCTGTCCTTTAGATTCATCCTGTCCTTTAGAGTCATCCTGTTCTTTAGAGTCATCCTGTCCTTTAGAGTCATCCTGTCCTCTATAGTCATCCTGTCCTTTAGAGTCATCCTGTCCTTTAGAGTCATCCTGTCCATTAGAGTCATCCTGTCCTCTATAGTCATCCTGTCCTTTAATGTCACCCTGCCCTTTAGATTCATCCTGTCCTTTAGAGTCATCCTGTCCTTTAGAGTCATCCTGTCCTCTATAGTCATCCTGTCCTTTAGAGTCATCCTGTCCTTTAGAGCCATCCTGTCCTTTAATGTCATCCTGTCCTTTAGATTCATCCTGTCCTTTAGAGTCATCCTGTCCTTTAGAGTCATCCTGTCCTCTATAGTCATCCTGTCCTCTATAGTCATCCTGTCCTTTAATGTCATCCTGTCCTTTAGAGTCATCCTGTCCTCTTTAGTCATCCTGTCCTGTATAGTCATCCTGTCCTCTATAGTCATCCTGTCCTCTATAGTCATCCTGTCCTTTAATGTCATCCTGTCCTCTATGTCCTCTCTAGTAATCCTGTCCTCTATAGTCATCCTGTCCTCTATAGTCATCCTGTCCTCTATAGTCATCCTGTCCTTTAGAGTCATCCTGTTCTCTATAGTCATCCTGTCCTTTAGATTAATCCTGTTCTCTATAGTCATCCTGTCCTTTAGATTCATCCTGTCCTCTATAGTCATCATATCCTTTAGATTCATCCTGTCCTCTATAGTCATCCTGTCCTTTAGAGTCATCCTGTCCTCTTTAGTCATCCTGTCCTCTATAGTCATCCTGTCCTCTATAGTCATCCTGTCCTCTATAGTCATCCTGTCCTTTAGATTCATCCTGTCCTCTAGATTCATCCTGTCCTCTATAGTCATCCTGTCCTCTATAGTCATCCTGTCCTTTAGATTCATCCTGTCCTCTATAGTCATCCTGTCCTTTAGTGTCATCCTGTCCTTTAGATTCATCCTGT
The DNA here is from genome assembly GCF_045791955.1 of Oncorhynchus clarkii lewisi. Taxonomy (NCBI): domain Eukaryota; kingdom Metazoa; phylum Chordata; class Actinopteri; order Salmoniformes; family Salmonidae; genus Oncorhynchus; species Oncorhynchus clarkii. Next base: position 68,673,070 of record NC_092162.1, read on the forward strand.
CCTCTATAGTCATCCTGTCCTCTATGTTCTCTATAGTCATCCTGTCCTCTATAGTCATCCTGTCCTTTAGATTCATCCTGTCCTTTAGATTTATCCTGTCCTTTAGAGTCATCCTGTCCTCTATAGTACTCCTGTCCTCTTTAGTCATCCTGTCCTTTAGTGTCATCCTGTCCTCTATAGTCATCCTGTCCTTTAGAGTCATCCTGTCCTCTTTAGTCATCCTGTCCTCTATAGTCATCCTGTCCTCTATAGTCACCCTGTCCTCTATAGTCATCCTGTCCTTTAGATTCATCCTGTCCTCTAGATTCATCCTGTCCTCTATAGTCTTCCTGTCCTCTATAGTCATCCTGTCCTCTATAGTCATCCTGTCCTTTAGAGTCATCCTGTCCTCTTTAGTCATCCTGTCCTCTATAGTCATCCTGTCCTCTATAGTCATCCTGTCCTCTATAGTCATCCTGTCCTTTAGATTCATCCTGTCCTCTATAGTCATCATATCCTTTAGATTCATCCTGTCCTCTATAGTCATCCTGTCCTTTAGAGTCATCCTGTCCTCTTTAGTCATCCTGTCCTCTATAGTCATCCTGTCCTCTATAGTCATCCTGTCCTCTATAGTCATCCTGTCCTTTAGATTCATCCTGTCCTCTAGATTCATCCTGTCCTCTATAGTCATCCTGTCCTCTATAGTCATCCTGTCCTTTAGATTCATCCTGTCCTCTATAGTCATCCTGTCCTTTAGTGTCATCCTGTCCTTTAGATTCATCCTGTCCTTTAGAGTCATCCTGTCCTCTATAGTCATCCTGTCCTCTATGTTCTCTATAGTCATCCTGTCCTCTATAGTCATCCTGTCCTTTAGATTCATCCTGTCCTTTAGATTCATCCTGTCCTTTAGAGTCATCCTGTCCTCTATAGTACTCCTGTCCTCTTTAGTCATCCTGTCCTTTAGTGTCATCCTGTCCTCTATAGTCATCCTGTCCTTTAGAGTCATCCTGTCCTCTTTAGTCATCCTGTCCTCTATAGTCATCCTGTCCTCTATAGTCATCCTGTCCTCTATAGTCATCCTGTCCTTTAGATTCATCCTGTCCTCTAGATTCATCCTGTCCTCTATAGTCTTCCTGTCCTCTATAGTCATCCTGTCCTTTAGATTCATCCTGTCCTCTATAGTCATCATGTCCTTTAGTGTCATCCTGTCCTTTAGATTCATCCTGTCCTTTAGAGTCATCCTGTCCTCTATAGTCATCCTGTCCTCTATGTTCTCTATAGTCATCCTGTCCTCTCTAGTCATCCTGTCCTTTAGATTCATCCTGTCCTTTAGGTTCATCCTGTCCTTTAGAGTCATCCTGTCCTCTATAGTCATCCTGTCCTCTTTAGTCATCCTGTCCTCTATAGTCATCCTATCCTTTAGTGTCATCCTGTCCTTTAGTGTCATCCTGTCCTCTTTAGTCATCCTGTCCTGTATAGTCATCCTGTCCTCTTTAGTCATCCTGTCCTCTATAGTCATCCTGTCCTTTAGTGTCATCCTGTCCTTTAGAGTCATCCTGTCCTCTATAGTCATCCTGTCCTCTTTAGTCATCCTGTCTTCTATAGTCATCCTGTCCTTTAGTGTCATCCTGTCCTCTATAGTCATCCTGTCCTTTAATGTCATCCTGTCCTTTAGATTCATCCTGTCCTTTAGAGTCATCCTGTCCTTTAGAATAATCCTGTCCTTTATAGTCATCCTATCCTTTAGATTAATCCTGTCCTCTATAGTCATCCTGTCCTTTAGATTAATCCTGTCCTCTATAGTCATCCTGTCCTCTATGTTCTCTATAGTCATCCTGTCCTTTAGTGTCACCCTGTCCTCTTTAGTCATCCTGTCCTCTATAGTCATCCTGTCCTTTAGATTCAACCTGTCCTCTTTAGTCATCCTGTCCTCTTTAGTCATTCTGTCACTTAGTGTCATCCTGTCCTCTATAGTCATCCTGTCCTTTAGTGTCATCCTGTCCTTTAGAGTCATCCTGTCCTTTAGAGTCATCCTGTCCTTTAGAGTCATCCTGTCCTCTTTAGTCATCCTGTCCTCTATAGTCATCCTGTCCTTTAGAGTCATCCTGTCCTTTATAGTCATCATGTCCTCTAGAGTCATCCTGTCCTCTATAGTCATCCTGTCCTCTATAGTCATCCTGTCCTTTAGAGTCATCCTGTCCTTTATAGTCATCCTGTCCTTTAGAGTCATCCTGTCCTCTATAGTCATCCTGTCCTTTAGATTCATCCTGTCCTCTATAGTCATCCTGTCCTCTATAGGCATCCTGTCCTTTAGAGTCATCCTGTCCTCTATAGTCATCCTGTCCTTTAGAGTCATCCTTTCCTTTAGAGTCATCCTGTCCTTTAGAGTCATCCTGTTCTCTATAGTCATCCTGTCCTTTAATGTCATCCTGTCCTTTAGATTCATCCTGTCCTTTAGAGTCATCCTGTCCTCTATAGTCATCCTGTCCTTTAGAGTCATCCTGTCCCTTAGAGTCATCCTGTCCTCTTTAGTCATCCTGTCCTCTATAGTCATCCTGTCCTCTATAGTCATCCTGTCCTTTAATGTCATCCTGTCCTTTAGAGTCATCCTGTCCTCTTTAGTCATCCTGTCCTCTATAGTCATCCTGTCCTCTATAGTCATCCTGTCCTTTAATGTCATCCTGTCCTCTATGTCCTCTTTAGTCATCCTGTCCTCTATAGTCATCCTGTCCTATATAGTCATCCTGTCCTCTATGTTCTCTATAGTCATCCTGTCCTCTATAGTCATCCTGTCCTGTATAGTCATCCTGTCCTTTAGAGTCATCCTGTCCTTTAGAGTCATCCTGTCCTTTAGAGTCATCCTGTCCTTTAGAGTCATCCTGTTCTCTATAGTCATCCTGTCATTTAATGTCATCCTGTCCTTTAGATTCAACCTGTCCTTTAGAGTCATCCTGTCCTCTATAGTCATCCTGTCCTTTAATGTCATCCTGTCCTTTAGAGTCATCCTGTCCTCTTTAGTCATCCTGTCCTCTATAGTCATCCTGTCCTCTATAGTCATCCTGTCCTTTAATGTCATCCTGTCCTCTATGTCCTCTTTAGTCATCCTGTCCTCTATAGTCATCCTGTCCTCTATAGTCATCCTGTCCTCTATGTTCTCTATAGTCATCCTGTCCTCTATAGTCAACCTGTCCTCTTTAGTCATCCTGTCCTCTATAGGCATCTTGTCCTTTAGTGTCATCCTGTCCTTTATAGTCATCATGTCCTCTATAGTCATCCTGTCCTCTATAGTCATCCTGTCCTCTATAGTCATCCTGTCCTTTAGAGTCATCCTGTCCTTTATAGTCATCATGTCCTCTAGAGTCATCCTGTCCTTTAGAGTCATCCTGTCCTTTATAGTCATCCTGTCCTTTAGAGTCATCCTGTCCTCTATAGTCATCCTGTCCTTTAGATTCATCCTGTCCTCTATAGTCATCCTGTCCTTTAGAGTCATCCTGTCCTTTATAGTCATCATGTCCTCTAGAGTCATCCTGTCCTTTAGATTCATCCTGTCCTTTAGAGTCATCCTGTTCTTTAGAGTCATCCTGTCCTTTAGAGTCATCCTGTCCTCTATAGTCATCCTGTCCTTTAGAGTCATCCTGTCCTTTAGAGTCATCCTGTCCATTAGAGTCATCCTGTCCTCTATAGTCATCCTGTCCTTTAATGTCATCCTGTCCTTTAGAGTCATCCTGTCCTCTAGAGTCATCCTGTCCTTTAGAGTCATCCTGTCCTTTAGAGTCATCCTGTCCTTTAATGTCATCCTGTCCTTTAGATTCATCCTGTCCTTTAGAGTCATCCTGTCCTTTAGAGTCATCCTGTCCTCTATAGTCATCCTGTCCTCTATAGTCATCCTGTCCTTTAAAGTCATCCTGTCCTTTAGAGTCATCCTGTCCTCTTTAGTCATCCTGTCCTCTATAGTCATCCTGTCCTCTATAGTCATCCTGTCCTCTATAGTCATCCTGTCCTTTAATGTCATCCTGTCCTCTATGTCCTCTTTAGTAATCCTGTCCTCTATAGTCATCCTGTCCTCTATAGTCATCCTGTCCTCTATAGTCATCCTGTCCTTTAGAGTCATCCTGTTCTCTATAGTCATCCTGTCCTTTAGATTAATCCTGTTCTCTATAGTCATCCTGTCCTTTAGATTCATCCTGTCCTCTATAGTCATCATATCCTTTAGATTCATCCTGTCCTCTATAGTCATCCTGTCCTTTCGAGTCATCCTGTCCTCTTTAGTCATCCTGTCCTCTATAGTCATCCTGTCCTCTATAGTCATCCTGTCCTCTATAGTCATCCTGTCCTTTAGATTCATCCTGTCCTCTAGATTCATCCTGTCCTCTATAGTCATCCTGTCCTCTATAGTCATCCTGTCCTTTAGATTCATCCTGTCCTCTATAGTCATCCTGTCCTTTAGTGTCATCCTGTCCTTTAGATTCATCCTGTCCTTTAGAGTCATCCTGTCCTCTATAGTCATCCTGTCCTCTATGTTCTCTATAGTCATCCTGTCCTCTATAGTCATCCTGTCCTTTAGATTCATCCTGTCCTTTAGATTCATCCTGTCCTTTAGAGTCATCCTGTCCTCTATAGTACTCCTGTCCTCTTTAGTCATCCTGTCCTTTAGTGTCATCCTGTCCTCTATAGTCATCCTGTCCTTTAGAGTCATCCTGTCCTCTTTAGTCATCCTGTCCTCTATAGTCATCCTGTCCTCTATAGTCATCCTGTCCTCTATAGTCATCCTGTCCTTTAGATTCATCCTGTCCTCTAGATTCATCCTGTCCTCTATAGTCTTCCTGTCCTCTATAGTCATCCTGTCCTTTAGATTCATCCTGTCCTCTATAGTCATCATGTCCTTTAGTGTCATCCTGTCCTTTAGATTCATCCTGTCCTTTAGAGTCATCCTGTCCTCTATAGTCATCCTGTCCTCTATGTTCTCTATAGTCATCCTGTCCTCTCTAGTCATCCTGTCCTTTAGATTCATCCTGTCCTTTAGATTCATCCTGTCCTTTAGAGTCATCCTGTCCTCTATAGTCATCCTGTCCTCTTTAGTCATCCTGTCCTCTATAGTCATCCTATCCTTTAGTGTCATCCTGTCCTTTAGTGTCATCCTGTCCTCTTTAGTCATCCTGTCCTGTATAGTCATCCTGTCCTCTTTAGTCATCCTGTCCTTTAGTGTCATCCTCTCCTTTAGAGTCATCCTGTCCTCTATAGTCATCCTGTCCTCTTTAGTCATCCTGTCTTCTATAGTCATCCTGTCCTCTATAGTCATCCTGTCCTTTAGAGTCATCCTGTCCTCTTTAGTCATCCTGTCCTCTATAGTCATCCTGTCCTCTATAGTCATCCTGTCCTCTATAGTCATCCTGTCCTTTAGATTCATCCTGTCCTCTAGATTCATCCTGTCCTCTATAGTCTTCCTGTCCTCTATAGTCATCCTGTCCTTTAGATTCATCCTGTCCTCTATAGTCATCATGTCCTTTAGTGTCATCCTGTCCTTTAGATTCATCCTGTCCTTTAGAGTCATCCTGTCCTCTATAGTCATCCTGTCCTCTATGTTCTCTATAGTCATCCTGTCCTCTCTAGTCATCCTGTCCTTTAGATTCATCCTGTCCTTTAGATTCATCCTGTCCTTTAGAGTCATCCTGTCCTCTATAGTCATCCTGTCCTCTTTAGTCATCCTGTCCTCTATAGTCATCCTATCCTTTAGTGTCATCCTGTCCTTTAGTGTCATCCTGTCCTCTTTAGTCATCCTGTCCTGTATAGTCATCCTGTCCTCTTTAGTCATCCTGTCCTTTAGTGTCATCCTCTCCTTTAGAGTCATCCTGTCCTCTATAGTCATCCTGTCCTCTTTAGTCATCCTGTCTTCTATAGTCATCCTGTCCTCTATAGTCATCCTGTCCTTTAATGTCATCCTGTCCTTTAGATTCATCCTGTCCTTTAGAGTCATCCTGTCCTTTAGAATAATCCTGTCCTTTATAGTCATCCTATCCTTTAGATTAATCCTGTCCTCTATAGTCATCCTGTCCTTTAGATTAATCCTGTCCTCTATAGTCATCCTGTCCTCTATGTTCTCTATAGTCATCCTGTCCTTTAGTGTCATCCTGTCCTCTTTAGTCATCCTGTCCTCTATAGTCATCCTGTCCTTTAGATTCAACCTGTCCTCTTTAGTCATCCTGTCCTCTTTAGTCATTCTGTCACTTAGTGTCATCCTGTCCTCTATAGTCATCCTGTCCTTTAGTGTCATCCTGTCCTTTAGAGTCATCCTGTCCTTTAGAGTCATCCTGTCCTTTAGAGTCATCCTGTCCTCTTTAGTCATCCTGTCCTCTATAGTCATCCTGTCCTTTAGAGTCATCCTGTCCTTTATAGTCATCATGTCCTCTATAGTCATCCTGTCCTCTATAGTCATCCTGTCCTCTATAGTCATCCTGTCCTTTAGAGTCATCCTGTCCTTTATAGTCATCCTGTCCTTTAGAGTCATCCTGTCCTCTATAGTCATCCTGTCCTTTAGATTCATCCTGTCCTCTATAGTCATCCTGTCATCTTTAGTCATCCTGTCCTCTATAGTCATCCTGTCCTCTATGTCCTCTTTAGTCATCCTGTCCTCTATAGCCATCCTGTCCTCTATAGTCATCCTGTCCTCTATGTTCTCTATAGTCATCCTGTCCTCTATAGTCATCCTGTCCTTTAGATTCATCCTGTCCTTTAGATTCATCCTGTCCTTTAGAGTCATCCTGTCCTCTATAGTTATCCTGTCCTCTTTAGTCATCCTGTCCTCTATAGTCATCCTGTCCTTTAGTGTCATCCTGTCCTTTATTGTCATCCTGTCCTCTTTAGTCATCCTGTCCTGTATAGTCATCCTGTCCTCTTTAGTCATCCTGTCCTCTATAGTCATCCTGTCCTTTAGTGTTATCCTGTCCTCTATAGTCATCCTGTCCTTTAGAGTCATCCTGTCCTCTATAGTCATCCTGTCCTCTATAGTCATCCTGTCCTTTAGATTCATCCTGTCCTCTAGATTCATCCTGTCCTCTATAGTCATCCTGTCCTCTATAGTCATCCTGTCCTTTAGATTCATCCTGTCCTCTATAGTCATCCTGTCCCCTATAGTCATCCTGTCCTTTAGAGTCATCCTGTCCTTTAGATTCATCCTGTCCTTTAGAGTCATCCTGTCCTTTAGAGTCATCCTGTCCTTTAGAGTCATCCTGTCCTCTATAGTCATCCTGTCCTTTAGAGTCATCCTGTCCTTTAGAGTCATCCTGTCCTTTAGAGTCATCCTGTTCTCTATAGTCATCCTGTCCTTTAATGTCATCCTGTCCTTTAGATTCATCCTGTCCTTTAGAGTCATCCTGTCCTCTATAGTCATCCTGTCCTTTAGAGTCATCCTGTCCTTTAGAGTCATCCTGTCATCTTTAGTCATCCTGTCCTCTATAGTCATCCTGTCCTCTATAGTCATCCTGTCCTTTAATGTCATCCTGTCCTTTAGAGTCATCCTGTCCTCTTTAGTCATCCTGTCCTCTATAGTCATCCTGTCCTCTTTAGTCATCCTGTCCTCTATAGTCATCCTGTCCTCTATAGTCATCCTGTCCTTTAATGTCATCCTGTCCTTTAGAGTCATCCTGTCCTCTTTAGTCATCCTGTCCTCTATAGTCATCCTGTCCTCTATAGTCATCCTGTCCTTTAATGTCATCCTGTCCTCTATGTCCTCTTTAGTCATCCTGTCCTCTATAGTCATCATGTCCTCTATAGTCATCCTGTCCTCTTTAGTCATCCCGTCTTCTATAGTCATCCTGTCCTTTAGTGTCATCCTGTCCTCTATAGTCATCCTGTCCTTTAATGTCATCCTGTCCTTTAGATTCATCCTGTCCTTTAGAGTCATCCTGTCCTTTAGATTAATCCTGTCCTTTATAGTCATCCTGTCCTTTAGATTAATCCTGTCCTCTATAGTCATCCTGTCCTTTAGATTAATCCTGTCCTATATAGTCATCCTGTCCTCTATGTTCTCTATAGTCATCCTGTCCTTTAGTGTCATCCTGTCCTCTTTAGTCATCCTGTCCTCTATAGTCATCCTGTCCTCTATAGTCATCCTGTCCTTTAGTTTCATCCTGTCCTTTAGAGTCATCCTGTCCATTAGAGTCATCCTGTCCTTTAGAGTCATCCTGTCCTTTAGAGTCATCCTGTCCTCTTTAGTCATCCTGTCCTCTATAGTCATCCTGTCCTTTAGAGTCATCCTGTCCTTTATAGTCATCCTGTCCTTTAGAGTCATCCTGTCCTCTATAGTCATCCTGTCCTTTAGATTCATCCTGTCCTCTATAGTCATCCTGTCCTCTATAGTCATCCTGTCCTTTAGAGTCATCCTGTCCTTTAGATTCATCCTGCCCTTTAGAGTCATCCTGTCCTTTAGAGTCATCCTGTCCTTTAGAGTCATCCTGTCCTCTATAGTCATCCTGTCCTTTAGAGTCATCCTGTCCTTTAGAGTCATCCTGTCCTTTAGAGTCATCCTGTTCTCTATAGTCATCCTGTCCTTTAATGTCATCCTGTCCTTTAGATTCATCCTGTCCTTTAGAGTCATCCTGTCCTCTATAGTCATCCTGTCCTTTATAGTCATCCTGTCCTTTAAAGTCATCCTGTCCTCTTTAGTCATCCTGTCCTCTATAGTCATCCTGTCCTCTATAGTCATCCTGTCCTTTAATATCATCCTGTCCTTTAGAGTCATCCTGTCCTCTTTAGTCATCCTGTCCTCTATAGTCATCCTGTCCTCTATAGTCATCCTGTACTTTAATGTCATCCTGTCCTCTATGTCCTCTTTAGTCATCCTGTCCTCTATAGTCATCCTGTCCTCTATAGTCATCCTGTCCTCTATAGTCATCCTGTCCTTTAGAGTCATCCTGTTCTCTATAGTCATCCTGTCCTTTAGATTAATCCTGTTCTCTATAGTCATCCTGTCCTTTAGATTCATCCTGTCCTCTATAGTCATCATATCCTTTAGATTCATCCTGTCCTCTATAGTCATCCTGTCCTTTAGAGTCATCCTGTCCTCTTTAGTCATCCTATCCTCTATAGTCATCCTGTCCTCTATAGTCATCCTGTCCTCTTTAGTAATCCTGTCCTCTATAGTCATCCTGTCCTTTAGTGTCATCCTGTCCTTTAGAGTCATCCTGTCCTCTATAGACATCCTGTCCTTTAATGTCATCCTGTCCTTTAGATTCATCCTGTCCTTTAGAGTCATCCTGTCCTCTATGTTCTCTATAGTCATCCTGTCCTTTAGTGTCATCCTGTCCTCTTTAGTCATCCTGTCCTCTATAATCATCCTGTCCTTTATATTCATCCTGTCCTCTTTAGTCATCCTGTCCTCTTTAGTCATTCTGTCCTTTAGTGTCATCCTGTCCTCTATAGTCATCCTGTCCTTTAGAGTCATCCTGTGCTTTAGAGTCATCCTGTCCTTTAGAGTCATCCTGTCCTCTTTAGTCATCCTGTCCTCTATAGTCATCCTGTCCTTTAGAGTCATCCTGTCCTTTATAGTCATCATGTCCTCTGTAGTCATCCTGTTCTCTATAGTCATCCTGTCCTCTATAGTCATCCTGTCCTTTAGAGTCATCCTGTCCTTTATAGTCATCCTGTCCTTTAGAGTCATCCTGTCCTCTATAGTCATCATGTCCTTTAGATTCATCCTGTCCTCTATAGTCATCCTGTCCTCTATAGTCATCCTGTCCTTTAGAGTCATCCTGTCATTTAGATTCATCCTGTCCTTTAGAGTCATCCTGTCCTTTAGAGTCATCCTGTCCTCTATAGTCATCATGTCCTTTAGAGTCATCCTGTCCTTTAGAGTCATTCTGTCCTTTAGAGTCATCCTGTTCTCTATAGTCATCCTGTCTCTTAATGTCATCCTGTCCTTTAGATTCATCCTGTCCTTTAGAGTCATCCTGTCCTCTATAGTCATCCTGTCCTTTAGAGTCATCCTGTCCTTTAGAGTCATCCTGTCCTCTTTAGTCATCCTGTCCTCTATAGTCATCCTGTCCTCTATAGTCATCCTGTCATTTAATGTCATCCTGTCCATTAGAGTCATTCTGTCCTCTTTAGTCATCGTGTCCTCTATAGTCGTCCTGTCCTCTATAGTCATCCTGTCCTTTAGATTCATCCTGTCCTCTATAGTCATCCTGTCCTTTAGTGTCATCCTGTCCTTTAGATTCATCCTGTCCTTTAGAGTCATCCTGTCCTCTATAGTCATCCTGTCCTCTATGTTCTCTATAGTCATCCTGTCCTCTATAGTCATCCTGTCCTTTAGATTCATCCTGTCCTTTAGAGTCATCCTGTCCTCTATAGTCATCCTGTCCTCTTTAGTCATCCTGTCCTCTATAGTCATCCTGTCCTCTATAGTCATCCTGTCCTTTAATGTCATCCTGTCCTTTAGATTCATCCTGTCCTTTAGATTCATCCTGTCCTCTATAGTCATCCTGTCCTTTAGAGTCATCCTGTCCTTTAGAGTCATCCTGTCCTCTTTAGTCATCCTGTCCTCTATAGTCATCCTGTCCTCTATAGTCATCCTGTCCTTTAGATTCATCCTGTCCTCTATAGTCATCATGTCCTCTATAGTCATCCTGTCCTTTAGATTCATCCTGTCCTCTATAGTCATCCTGTCCTTTAGAGTCATCCTGTCCTTTAGAGTCATCCTGTCCTCTTTAGTCATCCTGTCCTCTATAGTCATCCTGTCCTCTATAGTCATCCTGTCCTTTAGATTCATCCTGTCCTCTATAGTCATCATGTCCTCTATAGTCATCCTGTCCTTTAGATTCATCCTGTCCTCTATAGTCATCCTGTCCTTTAGTGTCATCCTGTCCTTTAGATTAATCCTGTCCTTTAGAGTCATCCTGTCCTCTATAGTCATCCTGTCCTCTATGTTCTCTATAGTCATCCTGTCCTCTATAGTCATCCTGTCCTTTAGATTCATCCTGTCCTTTAGATTCATCCTGTCCTTTAGAGTCATCCTGTCCTCTATAGTCATCCTGTCCTCTTTAGTCATCCTGTCCTCTATAGTCATCCTGTCCTTTAGTGTCATCCTGTCCTTTAGTGTCATCCTGTCCTCTTTAGTCATCCTGTCCTGTATAGTCATCCTGTCCTCTTTAGTCATCCTTTCCTCTATAGTCATCCTGTCCTTTAGTGTTATCCTGTCCTCTATAGTCATCCTGTCCTCTTTAGTCATCCTGTCCTCTATAGTCACCCTGTCCTCTATAGTCATCCTGTCCTCTATAGTCATCCTGTCGTTTAGATTCATCCTGTCCTCTAGATTCATCCTGTCCTCTATAGTCATCCTGTCCTCTATAGTCATCCTGTCCTCTATAGTCATCCTGTCCTTTAGAGTCATCCTGTCCTTTAGATTCATCCTGTCCTTTAGAGTCATCCTGTCCTTTAGAGTCATCCGGTCCTTTAGAGTCATCCTGTCCTCTATAGTCATCCTGTCCTTTAGAGTCATCCTGTCCTTTAGAGTCATCCTGTCCTTTAGAGTCATCCTGTTCTCTATAGTCATCCTGTCCTTTAGAGTTATCCTGTCCTTTAGAGTCATCCTGTCCTCTTTAGTCATCCTGTCCTCTATAGTCATCCTGTCCTCTATAGTCATCCTGTCCTCTATAGTCATCCTGTCCTTTAATGTCATCCTGTCCTTTAGAGTCATCCTGTCCTCTTTAGTCATCCTGTCCTCTATAGTCATCCTGTCCTCTATAGTCATCCTGTCCTTTAATGTCATCCTGTCCTCTATGTCCTCTTTAGTCATCCTGTCCTCTATAGTCATCCTGTCCTCTATAGTCATCCTGTCCTTTAGAGTCATCCTGTTCTCTATAGTCATCCTGTCCTTTAGATTAATCCTGTTCTCTATAGTCATCCTGTCCTTTAGATTCATCCTGTCCTCTATAGTCATCATATCCTTTAGATTCATCCTGTCCTCTATAGTCATCCTGTCCTTTAGAGTCATCCTGTCCTCTTTAGTCATCCTGTCCTCTATAGTCATCCTGTCCTCTATAGTCATCCAGTCCTCTATAGTCATCCTGTCCTTTAGATTCATCCTGTCCTCTATAGTCATCCTGTCCTATATAGTCATCCTGTCCTTTAGATTCATCCTGTCCTCTATAGTCATCCTGTCCTTTAGTGTCATCCTGTCCTTTAGATTCATCCTGTCCTTTAGAGTCATCCTGTCCTCTATAGTCATCCTGTAGTTTAGATTCATCCTGTCCTCTAGATTCATCCTGTCCTCTATAGTCATCCTGTCCTCTATAGTCATCCTGTCCTTTAGATTCATCCTGTCCTCTATAGTCATCCGGTCCTTTAGTGTCATCCTGTCCTTTAGATTCATCCTGTCCTTTAGAGTCATCCTGTCCTCTATAGTCATCCTGTCCTCTATGTTCTCTATAGTCACCCTGTCCTCTTTAGTCATCCTGTCCTCTATAGTCATCCTGTCCTTTAGTGTCATCCTGTCCTTTAGTGTCATCCTGTCCTCTTTAGTCATCCTGTCCTGTATAGTCATCCTGTCCTCTTTAGTCATCCTGTCCTTTAGAGTCATCCTGTCCTCTTTAGTCATCCTGTCCTCTATAGTCATCCTGTCCTCTATAGTCATCCTGTCCTCTATAGTCATCCTGTCCTTTAGATTCATTCTGTCCTCTAGATTCATCCTGTCCTCTATAGTCATCCTGTCCTCTATAGTCATCCTGTCCTTTAGATTCATCCTGTCCTCTATAGTTATCATGTCCTTTAGTGTCATCCTGTCCTTTAGATTCATCCTGTCCTTTAGAGTCATCCTGTCCTCTATAGTCATCCTGTCCTCTATGTTCTCTATAGTCATCCTGTCCTCTATAGTCATCCTGTCCTTTAGATTCATCCTGTCCTTTAGAGTCATCCTGTCCTCTATAGTCATCCTGTCCTCTTTAGTCATCCTGTCCTCTATAGTCATCCTATCCTTTAGTGTCATCCTGTCCTTTAGTGTCATCCTGTCCTCTTTAGTCATCCTGTCCTGTATAGTCATCCTGTCCTCTTTAGTCATCCTGTCCTCTATAGTCATCCTGTCCTTTAGTGTCATCCTGTCCTTTAGAGTCATCCTGTCCTCTATAGTCATCCTGTCCTCTTTAGTCATCCTGTCTTCTATAGTCATCCTGTCCTTTAGTGTCATCCTGTCCTCTATAGTCATCCTGTCCTTTAATGTCATCCTGTCCTTTAGATTCATCCTGTCCTTTAGAGTCATCCTGTCCTTTAGATTAATCCTGTCCTTTATAGTCATCCTGTCCTTTAGATTAATCCTGTCCTCTATAGTCATCCTGTCCTTTAGATTAATCATGTCCTCTATAGTCATCCTGTCCTCTATGTTCTCTATAGTCATCCTGTCCTTTAGTGTCATCCTGTCCTCTTTAGTCATCCTGTCCTCTATAATCATCCTGTCCTTTAGATTCATCCTGTCCTCTTTAGTCATCCTGTCCTCTTTAGTCATTCTGTCCTCTAGTGTCATCCTGTCCTCTATAGTCATCCTGTCCTTTAGTGTCATCCTGTCCTTTAGAGTCATCCTGTCCTTTAGAGTCATCCTGTCCTTTAGAGTCATCCTGTCCTCTTTAGTCATCCTGTCCTCTATAGTCATCCTGTCCTTTAGAGTCATCCTGTCCTTTATAGTCATCATGTCCTCTATAGTCATCCTGTCCTCTATAGTCATCCTGTCCTCTATAGTCATCCTGTCCTTTAGAGTCATCCTGTCCTTTATAGTCATCCTGTCCTTTAGAGTCATCCTGTCCTCTATAGTCATCCTGTCCTTTAGATTCATCCTGTCCTCTATAGTCATCCTGTCCTCTATAGTCATCCTGTCCTTTAGAGTCATCCCGTCCTTTAGATTCATCCTGTCCTTTAGAGTCATCCTGTCCTTTAGAGTCATCCTGTCCTTTAGAGTCATCCTGTCCTCTATAGTCATCCTGTCCTTTAGAGTCATCCTGTCCTTTAGAGTCATCCTGTCCTTTAGAGTCATTATGTTCTCTATAGTCATCCTGTCCTTTAATTTCATCCTGTCCTTTAGATTCATCCTGTCCTTTAGAGTCATCCTGTCATTTAATGTCATCCTGTCCTTTAGAGTCATCCTGTCCTCTTTAGTCATCCTGTCCTCTATAGTCATCCTGTCCTTTAGAGTCATCCTGTCCTTTAGAGTCATCCTGTCCTTTAGAGTCATTATGTTCTCTATAGTCATCCTGTCCTGTAATTTCATCCTGTCCTTTAGATTCATCCTGTCCTTTAGAGTCATCCTGTCCTTTATAGTCATCCTGTCCTTTAGAGTCATCCTGTCCTCTTTAGTCATCCTGTCCTCTATAGTCATCCTGTCCTCTATAGTCATCCTGTCATTTAATGTCATCCTGTCCTTTAGAGTCATCCTGTCCTCTTTAGTCATCCTGTCCTCTATAGTCATCCTGTCCTCTATAGTCATCCGGTCCTTTAATGTCATCCTGTCCTCTATGTCCGCTTTAGTCATCCTGTCCTCTATAGTCATCCTGTCCTCTATAGTCATCCTGTCCTCTATAGTCATCCTGTCCTTTAGAGTCATCCTGTTCTCTATAGTCATCCTGTCCTTTAGATTAATCCTGTTCTCTATAGTCATCCTGTCCTTTAGATTCATCCTGTCCTCTATAGTCATCATATCCTTTAGATTCATCCTGTCCTCTATAGTCATCCTGTCCTTTAGAGTCATCCTGTCCTCTTTAGTCATCCTGTCCTCTATAGTCATCCTGTCCTCTATAGTCATCCAGTCCTCTATAGTCATCCTGTCCTTTAGATTCATCCTGTCCTCTATAGTCATCCTGTCCTATATAGTCATCCTGTCCTTTAGATTCATCCTGACCTCTATAGTCATCCTGTCCTTTAGTGTCATCCTGTCCTTTAGATTCATCCTGTCCTTTAGAGTCATCCTGTCCTCTGTAGTCATCCTGTCCTCTATGTTCTCTATAGTCATCCTGTCCTCTATAGTCATCCTGTCCTTTAGATTCATCCTGTCCTTTAGATTCATCCTGTCCTTTAGAGTCATCCTGTCCTCTATAGTCATCCTGTCCTCTTTAGTCATCCTGTCCTCTATAGTCATCCTGTCCTCTATAGTCATCCTGTCCTTTAGATTCATCCTGTCCTCTAGATTCATCCTGTCCTCTATAGTCATCCTGTCCTCTATAGTCATCCTGTCCTTTAGATTCATCCTGTCCTCTATAGTCATTCTGTCCTTTAGAGTCATCCTGTCCTCTATAGTCATTATGTCATATTTAGTCATCCTGTCCTCTATAGTCATCCTGTCCTCTATAGTCATTCTGTCTTATAGAGTCATCCTGTCCTTTAGAGTCATCCTGTCCTCTATGTTCTCTATAGTCATCCTGTCCTCTATAGTCATCCTGTCCTTTAGATTCATCCTGTCCTTTAGATTCATCCTGTCCTTTAGAGTAATTCTGTCCTCTATAGTCATCCTGTCCTCTTTAGTCATCCTGCCCTCTTTAGTCATCCTGTCCTCTATAGTCATCCTGTAGTTTAGATTCATCCTGTCCTCTAGATTCATCCTGTCCTCTATAGTCATCCTGTCCTCTATAGTCATCCTGTCCTTTAGATTCATCCTGTCCTCTACTGTCATTCTGTCCTTTAGAGTCATCCTGTCCTCTATAGTAATTCTGTCCTCTTTAGTCATCCTGTCCTCTATAGTCATCCTGTCCTCTATATTCATCCTGTCCTCTATAGTCATCCTGTCATTTAGATGCATCCTGTCCTCTAGATTCATCCTGTCCTCTATAGTCATCCTGTCCTCTTTAGTCATCCTGTCCTCTATAGTCATCCTGTCATTTAGTGTCATCCTGTCCTTTAGTGTCATCCTGTCCTCTTTAGTCATCCTGTCCTGTATAGTCATCCTGTCCTCTTTAGTCATCCTGTCCTCTATAGTCATCCTGTCCTTTAGTGTTATCCTGTCCTCTATAGTCATCCTGTCCTCTTTAGTCATCCTGTCCTCTATAGTCATCCTGTCGTTTAGATTCATCCTGTCCTCTAGATTCATCCTGTCCTCTATAGTCATCCTGTCCTCTATAGTCATCCTGTTCTCTATAGTCATCCTGTCCTTTAGAGTCATCCTGTCCTTTAGATTCATCCTGTCCTTTAGAGTCATCCTGTCCTTTAGAGTCATCCGGTCCTTTAGAGTCATCCTGTCCTCTATAGTCATCCTGTCCTTTAGAGTCATCCTGTCCTTTAGAGTCATCCTGTCCTTTAGAGTCATCCTGTTCTCTATAGTCATCCTGTCCTTTAATGTCATCCTGTCCTTTAGATTCATCCTGTCCTTTAGAGTCATCCTGTCCTCTATAGTCATCTTGTCCTTTAGAGTTATCCTGTCCTTTAGAGTCATCCTGTCCTCTTTAGTCATCCTGTCCTCTATAGTCATCCTGTCCTCTTTAGTCATCCTGTCCTTTAATGTCATCCTGTCCTTTAAAGTAATCCTGTCCTCTTTAGTCATCCTGTCCTCTATAGTCATCATGTCCTCTTTAGTCATCCTGTCCTCTATAGTCATCCTGTCCTCTATAGTCATCCTGTCCTTTAGAGTCATCCTGTTCTCTATAGTCATCCTGTCCTTTAGATTAATCCTGTTCTCTATAGTCATCCTGTCCTTTAGATTCATCCTGTCCTCTATAGTCATCATATCCTTTAGATTCATCCTGTCCTCTATAGTCATCCTGTCCTTTAGAGTCATCCTGTCCTCTATAGTCATCCTGTCCTCTTTAGTCATCCTGTCCTTTAGATTCATCCTGTCCTCTATAGTCATCCGGTCCAATAGTGTCATCCTGTCCTTTAGATTCATCCTGTCCTTTAGAGTCATCCTGTCCTCTATAGTCATCCTGTCCTCTATGTTCTCTATAGTCACCCTATCCTCTTTAGTCATCCTGTCCTCTATAGTCATCCTGTCCTTTAGTGTCATCCTGTCCTTTAGTGTCATCCTGTCCTCTTTAGTCATCCTGTCCTGTATAGTCATCCTGTCCTCTTTAGTCATCCTGTCCTCTATAGTCATCCTGTCCTTTAGTGTCATCCTGTCCTCTATAGTCATCCTGTTCTTTAGAGTCATCCTGTCCTCTTTAGTCATCCTGTCCTCTATAGTCATCCTGTCCTCTATAGTCATCCTGTCCTCTATAGTCATCCTGTCCTTTAGATTCATCCTGTCCTCTAGATTCATCCTGTCCTCTATAGTCATCCTGTCCTCTATAGTCATCCTGTCCTTTAGATTCATCCTGTCCTCTATAGTTATCATGTCCTTTAGTGTCATCCTGTCCTTTAGATTCATCCTGTCCTTTAGAGTCATCCTGTCCTCTATAGTCATCCTGTCCTCTATGTTCTCTATAGTCATCCTGTCCTCTATAGTCATCCTTTCCTTTAGATTCATCCTGTCCTTTAGATTCATCCTGTCCTTTAGAGTCATCCTGTCCTCTATAGTCATCCTGTCCTCTTTAGTCATCCTGTCCTCTATAGTCATCCTATCCTTTAGTGTCATCCTGTCCTTTAGTGTCATCCTGTCCTCTTTAGTCATCCTGTCCTGTATAGTCATCCTGTCCTCTTTAGTCATCCTGTCCTCTATAGTCATCCTGTCCTTTAGTGTCATCCTGTCCTTTAGAGTCATCCTGTCCTCTATAGTCATCCTGTCCTCTTTAGTCATCCTGTCTTCTATAGTCATCCTGTCCTTTAGTGTCATCCTGTCCTCTATAGTCATCCTGTCCTTTAATGTCATCCTGTCCTTTAGATTCATCCTGTCCTTTAGTGTCATCCTGTCCTTTAGTGTCATCCTGTCCTCTTTAGTCATCCTGTCCTGTATAGTCATCCTGTCCTCTTTAGTCATCCTGTCCTCTATAGTCATCCTGTCCTTTAGTGTCATCCTGTCCTTTAGAGTCATCCTGTCCTCTATAGTCATCCTGTCCTCTTTAGTCATCCTGTCTTCTATAGTCATCCTGTCCTTTAGTGTCATCCTGTCCTCTATAGTCATCCTGTCCTTTAATGTCATCCTGTCCTTTAGATTCATCCTGTCCTTTAGAGTCATCCTGTCCTTTAGATTAATCCTGTCCTTTATAGTCATCCTGTCCTTTAGATTAATCCTGTCCTCTATAGTCATCCTGTCCTTTAGATTAATCATGTCCTCTATAGTCATCCTGTCCTCTATGTTCTCTATAGTCATCCTGTCCTTTAGTGTCATCCTGTCCTCTTTAGTCATCCTGTCCTCTATAATCATCCTGTCCTTTAGATTCATCCTGTCCTCTTTAGTCATCCTGTCCTCTATAATCATCCTGTCCTTTAGATTCATCCTGTCCTCTTTAGTCATCCTGTCCTCTTTAGTCATTCTGTCCTTTAGTGTCATCCTGTCCTCTATAGTCATCCTGTCCTTTAGTGTCATCCTGTCATTTAGAGTCATCCTGTCCTTTAAAGTCATCCTGTCCTTTAGAGTCATCCTGTCCTCTTTAGTCATCCTGTCCTCTATAGTCATCCTGTCCTTTAGAGTCATCCTGTCCTTTATAGTCATCATGTCCTCTATAGTCATCCTGTCCTCTATAGTCATCCTGTCCTCTATAGTCATCCTGTCCTTTAGAGTCATCCTGTCCTTTATAGTCATCCTGTCCTTTAGAGTCATCCTGTCCTCTATAGTCATCCTGTCCTTTAGATTCATCCTGTCCTCTATAGTCATCCTGTCCTCTATAGTCATCCTGTCCTTTAGAGTCATCCTGTCCTTTAGATTCATCCTGTCCTTTAGAGTCATCCTGTCCTTTAGAGTCATCCTGTCCTTTAGAGTCATCCTGTCCTCTATAGTCATCCTGTCCTTTAGAGTCATCCTGTCCTTTAGAGTCATCCTGTCCTTTAGAGTCATTATGTTATCTATAGTCATCCTGTCCTTTAATTTCATCCTGTCCTTTAGATTCATCCTGTCCTTTAGAGTAATCCTGTCCTCTATAGTCATCCTGTCCTTTAGAGTCATCCTGTCCTTTAGAGTCATCCTGTCCTCTTTAGTCATCCTGTCCTCTATAGTCATCCTGTCCTCTATAGTCATCCTGTCATTTAATGTCATCCTGTCCTTTAGAGTCATCCTGTCCTCTTTAGTCATCCTGTCCTCTATAGTCATCCTGTCCTCTATAGTCATCCGGTCCTTTAATGTCATCCTGTCCTCTATGTCCTCTTTAGTCATCCTGTCCTCTATAGTCATCCTGTCCTCTATAGTCATCCTGTCCTCTATAGTCATCCTGTCCTTTAGAGTCATCCTGTTCTCTATAGTCATCCTGTCCTTTAGATTAATCCTGTTCTCTATAGTCATCCTGTCCTTTAGATTCATCCTGTCCTCTATAGTCATCATATCCTTTAGATTCATCCTGTCCTCTATAGTCATCCTGTCCTTTAGAGTCATCCTGTCCTCTTTAGTCATCCTGTCCTCTATAGTCATCCTGTCCTCTATAGTCATCCAGTCCTCTATAGTCATCCTGTCCTTTAGATTCATCCTGTCCTCTATAGTCATCCTGTCCTATATAGTCATCCTGTCCTTTAGATTCATCCTGTCCTCTATAGTCATCCTGTCCTCTATAGTCATCCGGTCCTTTAATGTCATCCTGTCCTCTATGTCCTCTTTAGTCATCCTGTCCTCTATAGTCATCCTGTCCTCTTTAGTCATCCTGTCCTCTATAGTCATCCTGTCCTCTATAGTCATCCTGTCCTTTAGATTCATCCTGTCCTCTAGATTCATCCTGTCCTCTATAGTCATCCTGTCCTCTATAGTCATCCTGTCCTTTAGATTCATCCTGTCCTCTATAGTCATTCTGTCCTTTAGAGTCATCCTGTCCTCTATAGTCATTCTGTCATCTTTAGTCATCCTGTCCTCTATAGTCATCCTGTCCTCTATAGTCATCCTGTCCTTTAGAGTCATCCTGTCCTTTAGAGTCATCCTGTCCTCTATGTTCTCTATAGTCATCCTGTCCTCTATAGTCATCATGTCCTTTAGATTCATCCTGTCCTTTAGATTCATCCTGTCCTTTAGAGTCATTCTGTCCTCTATAGTCATCCTGTCCTCTTTAGTCATCCTGCCCTCTTTAGTCATCCTGTCCTCTATAGTCATCCTGTAGTTTAGATTCATCCTGTTCTCTAGATTCATCCTGTCCTCTATAGTCATCCTGTCCTCTATAGTCATCCTGTCCTTTAGATTTATCCTGTCCTCTATTGTCATTCTGTCCTTTAGAGTCATCCTGTCCTCTATAGTAATTCTGTCCTCTTTAGTCATCCTGTCCTCTATAGTCATCCTGTCCTCTATAGTCATCCTGTCCTCTATAGTCATCCTGTCATTTAGATGCATCCTGTCCTCTAGATTCATCCTGTCCTCTATAGTCATCCTGTCCTCTATAGTCATCCTGTCCTTTAGATTCATCCTGTCCTCTATAGTCATCCTGTCCTTTAGTGTCATCCTGTCCTTTAGATTCATCCTGTCCTTTAGAGTCATCCTGTCCTCTATAGTCATCCTGTCCTCTATGTTCTCTATAGTCATCCTGTCCTCTATTGTCATCCTGTCCTTTAGATTCATCCTGTCCTTTAAATTCATCCTGTCCTTTAGAGTCATCCTGTCCTCTATAGTCATCCTGTCCTCTTTAGTCATCCTGTCCTCTATATTTATCCTGTCCTCTATAGTCATCCTGTCCTTTAGATTCATCCTGTCCTTTAGATTCATCCTGTCCTTTAGAGTCATCCTGTCTTCTATAGTCATCCTGTCCTCTTTAGTCATCCTGTCCTCTATAGTCATCCTGTCCTTTAGATTCATCCTGTCCTTTAGAGTCATCCTGTCTTCTATAGTCATCCTGTCCTCTTTAGTCATCCTGTCCTCTATAGTCATCCTGTCCTCTATAGTCATCCTGTCCTTTAGATTCATCCTGTCCTCTAGATTCATCCTGTCCTCTATAGTCATCCTGTCCTCTATAGTCATCCTGTCCTTTAGATTCATCCTGTCCTCTATAGTCATCCTGTCCTCTATGTTCTCTATAGTCATCCTGTCCTTTAGAGTCATCAGGTCCTTTAGATTCATCCTGTCCTTTAGAGTCATCCTGTCCTTTAGAGTCATCCTGTCCTTTAGAGTCATCCTGTCCTCTATAGTCATCCTGTCCTTTAGAGTCATCCTGTCCTTTAGAGTCATCCTGTCCTTTAGAGTCATTATGTTCTCTATAGTCATCCTGTCCTTTAATTTCATCCTGTCCTTTAGATTCATCCTGTCCTTTAGAGTAATCCTGTCCTCTATAGTCATCCTGTCCTTTAGAGTCATCCTGTCCTTTAGAGTCATCCTGTCCTCTTTAGTCATCCTGTCCTCTATAGTCATCCTGTCCTCTATAGTCATCCTGTCATTTAATGTCATCCTGTCCTTTAGAGTCATCCTGTCCTCTTTAGTCATCCTGTCCTCTATAGTCATCCTGTCCTCTATAGTCATCCTGTCCTTTAATGTCATCCTGTCCTCTATGTCCTCTTTAGTCATCCTGTCCTCTATAGTCATCCTGTCCTCTATAGACATCCTGTCCTCTATAGTCATCCTGTCCTTTAGAGTCATCCTGTCCTCTGTAGTCATCCTGTGCTTTAGATTAATCCTGTTCTCTATAGTCATCCTGTCCTTTAGATTAATCCTGTCCTTTATAGTCATCATATCCTTTAGATTCATCCTGTCCTCTATAGTCATCCTGTCCTTTAGAGTCATCCTGTCCTCTTTAGTCATCCTGTCCTCTATAGTCATCCTGTCCTCTATAGTCATCCTGTCCTCTATAGTCATCCTGTCCTTTAGATTCATCCTGTCCTCTATAGTCATCCTGTCCTCTATAGTCATCCTGTCCTTTAGATTCATCCTGTCCTCTATAGTCATCCTGTCCTTTAGTGTCATCCTGTCCTTTAGATTCATCCTGTCCTTTAGAGTCATCCTGTGCTCTATAGTCATCCTGTCCTCTATGTTCTCTATAGTCATCCTGTCCTCTATAGTCATCCTGTCCTTTAGATTCATCCTGTCCTTTAGATTCATCCTGTCCTTTAGAGTCATCCTGTCCTCTATAGTCATCCTGTCCTCTTTAGTCATCCTGTCCTCTATAGTCATCCTGTCCTCTTTAGTCATCCTGTCCTTTAGATTAATCCTGTCCTCTAGATTCATCCTGTCCTCTATAGTCATCCTGTCCTCTATAGTCATCCTGTCCTTTAGATTCATCCTGTCCTCTATAGTCATTCTGTCCTTTAGAGTCATCCTGTCCTCTGTAGTCATTCTGTCCTCTTTAGTCATCCTGTCCTCTATAGTCATCCTGTCCTCTATAGTCATCCTGTCCTTTAGAGTCATCCTGTCCTTTAGAGTCATCCTGTCCTCTATGTTCTCTATAGTCATCCTGTCCTCTATAGTCATCCTGTCCTTTAGATTCATCCTGTCCTTTAGATTCATCCTGTCCTTTAGAGTCATTCTGTCCTCTATAGTCATCCTGTCCTCTTTAGTCATCCTGTCCTTTAGATTAATCCTGTCCTCTAGATTCATCCTGTCCTCTATAGTCATCCTGTCCTCTATAGTCATCCTGTCCTTTAGATTCATCCTGTCCTCTCATTCTGTCCTTTAGAGTCATCCTGTCCTCTGTAGTCATTCTGTCCTCTTTAGTCATCCTGCCCTCTTTAGTCATCCTGTCCTCTATAGTCATCCTGTACTTTAGATTCATCCTGTCCTCTAGATTCATCCTGTCCTCTATAGTCATCCTGTCCTCTATAGTCATCCTGTCCTTTAGATTCATTCTGTCCTCTATAGTCATTCTGTCCTTTAGAGTCATCCTGTCCTCTATAGTCATTCTGTCCTCTTTAGTCATCCTGTCCTCTATAGTCATCCTGTCCTCTATAGTCATCCTGTCCTCTATAGTCATCCTGTCATTTAGATTCATCCTGTCCTCTAGATTCATCCTGTCCTCTATAGTCATCCTGTCCTCTATAGTCATCCTGTCCTTTAGATTCATCCTGTCCTCTATAGTCATCCTGTCCTTTAGTGTCATCCTGTCCTTTAGATTCATCCTGTCTTTTAGAGTCATCCTGTTCTCTATAGTCATCCTGTCCTCTATGTTCTCTATAGTCATCCTGTCCTCTATAGTCATCCTGTCCTATAGATTCATCCTGTCCTTTAGATTCATCCTGTCCTTTAGAGTCATCCTGTCCTCTATAGTCATCCTGTCCTCTATAGTCATCCTGTCCTCTTTAGTCATCCTGTCCTTTAGATTAATCCTGTCCTCTAGATTCATCCTGTCCTCTATAGTCATCCTGTCCTCTATAGTCATCCTGTCCTTTAGATTCATCCTGTCCTCTATAGTCATTCTGTCCTTTAGAGTCATCCTGTCCTCTGTAGTCATTCTGTCCTCTTTAGTCATCCTGTCCTCTATAGTCATCCTGTCCTCTATAGTCATCCTGTCCTTTAGAGTCATCCTGTCCTTTAGAGTCATCCTGTCCTCTATGTTCTCTATAGTCATCCTGTCCTCTATAGTCATCCTGTCCTTTAGATTCATCCTGTCCTTTAGATTCATCCTGTCCTTTAGAGTCATTCTGTCCTCTATAGTCATCCTGTCCTCTTTAGTCATCCTGCCCTCTTTAGTCATCCTGTCCTCTATAGTCATCCTGTACTTTAGATTCATCCTGTCCTCTAGATTCATCCTGTCCTCTATAGTCATCCTGTCCTCTATAGTCATCCTGTCCTTTAGATTCATTCTGTCCTCTATAGTCATTCTGTCCTTTAGAGTCATCCTGTCCTCTATAGTCATTCTGTCCTCTTTAGTCATCCTGTCCTCTATAGTCATCCTGTCCTCTATAGTCATCCTGTCCTCTATAGTCATCCTGTCATTTAGATTCATCCTGTCCTCTAGATTCATCCTGTCCTCTATAGTCATCCTGTCCTCTATAGTCATCCTGTCCTTTAGATTCATCCTGTCCTCTATAGTCATCCTGTCCTTTAGTGTCATCCTGTCCTTTAGATTCATCCTGTCTTTTAGAGTCATCCTGTTCTCTATAGTCATCCTGTCCTCTATGTTCTCTATAGTCATCCTGTCCTCTATAGTCATCCTGTCCTATAGATTCATCCTGTCCTTTAGATTCATCCTGTCCTTTAGAGTCATCCTGTCCTCTATAGTCATCCTGTCCTCTATAGTCATCCTGTCCTCTATAGTCATCCTGTCCTTTAGAGTCATCCTGTCCTCTAGATTCATCCTGTCCTCTATAGTCATCCTGTCCTCTATAGTCATCCTGTCCTCTATAGTCATCCTGTCATTTAGATTCATCCTGTCCTCTAGATTCATCCTGTCCTCTATAGTCATTCTGTCCTTTAGAGTCATCCTGTCCTCTATAGTCATTCTGTCCTCTTTAGTCATCCTGTCCTCTATAGTCATCCTGTCCTCTATAGTCATCCTGTCCTTTATAGTCATCATATCCTTTAGATTCATCCTGTCCTCTATAGTCATCCTGTCCTTTAGAGTCATCCTGTCCTCTTTAGTCATCCTGTCCTCTATAGTCTTCCTGTCCTCTATAGTCATCCTGTCCTCTAAAGTCATCCTGTCCTTTAGACTCATCCTGTCCTCTAGATTCATCCTGTCCTCTAGATTCATCCTGTCCTCTATAGTCATCCTGTCCTCTATAGTCATCCTGTCCTTTAGATTCATCCTGTCCTCTATAGTCATCCTGTCCTTTAGAGTCATCCTGTCCTCTATAGTCATCCTGTCCTCTTTAGTCATCCTGTCCTCTATAGTCATCCTGTCCTCTATAGTCATCCTGTCCTTTAGATTCATCCTGTCCTTTAGAGTCATCCTGTCCTCTATAGTCATCCTGTCCTCTTTAGTCATCCTGTCCTCTATAGTCATCCTGTCCTCTATAGTCATCCTGTCTTCTATAGTCATCCTGTCCTCTAGATTCATCCTGTCCTCTAGATTCATCCTGTCCTCTATAGTCATCCTGTCCTCTATAGTCATCCTGTCCTTTAGATTCATCCTGTCCTCTATAGTCATTCTGTCCTTTAGAGTCATCCTGTCCTCTATAGTCATTCTGTCCTCTTTAGTCATCCTGTCCTCTATAGTCATCCTGTCCTCTATAGTCATCCTGTCCTCTATAGTCATCCTGTCCTTTAGAGTCATCCTGTCCTTTAGAGTCATCCTGTCCTCTATGTTCTCTATAGTCATCCTGTCCTCTTTAGTCATCCTGTCCTCTATAGTCATCCTGTCCTCTATGTTCTCTATAGTCATCCTGTCCTCTTTAGTCATCCTGTCCTCTATAGTCATCCTGTCCTCTATGTTATCTATAGTCATCCTGTCCTTTAGATTCATCCTGTCCTTTAGAGTCATCCTGTCCTTTAGAGTCATCCTGTCCTTTATAGTCATCCTGTCCTGTCAAATCTTGTAAATTTAAAACAATTTTAAAAGTAATTTAGGAGATGCTCTAATGCAGAGGAATTAGGGTTAGGTGCATTGCTCGAAAGCATTGCTCAGATTTTTCACCTTGTCGGCTACGGGATTCAAACCAGCGATCTTTCAATTACTGGCCCAATGCTCCTAACTGCTAGGCTACCTGCCAGCCTATACCAGTGTCATACTGTAAACACATAAAAGGCAATGGCTTATATAAATAATGTTAGAGAATGGGAAAATTGGACAGATGAGTCAACTAATTTCGACACACAGAAAGAATACTTATACTTGACACACACACATACAGGAAGTGGTCAATACTGTAATATTGAAGAGTTTTTTTTTTTTAAACATTTGGGGTTGCAGCTCTTTGTCAGGAGAAACCTATTACCTTACAATCCTTATTGTTGGGTATGTTTACAGTACATCAGCACAAGGATCCTACCTTTCTCTGGGAATTCACAGACCTCCATGACCTTGGCTGAGTCTCTCTGTAGCGTTACAGCTGACACCATAACCTCTAAATCAGACCACTGACCCGGCATCACCGACCGACCGCCTGATGAGAAGACACGCAAAGTTACCCCGCCTCTTCAATAAATAGTATCTTAAATAAGACATATTCTCAGCACTTTCCCCATGCCACACAACAAAGAAACTGCACTTGTATTTTACGACTAGCACTAACTTTTTGCTTATAACTTCTTTATTGAGGAGAAATGTCCTCACTACGACTGTGATCTGTGGTTGTCTCACCCGGCTATCTTAAAAGATGAATGCACTAACTGTACAAGGCTCTGGATAAGAGCGTCTGCTCAATGACTAAAAATGAACAAATGTAAACATTTAACTGTCCCGTTTACAACACCCAACACTGCCACTAATGTGAGTTCTCTGTTTAAAAACAAAGCTTTCACTTTCTCATGCCAACCTGAAAACATCTGACAGTGCCCCCTTCGCCCCAAAAAAATAAATTACACTTACAGTAAATCTTGTTGAAGTTTAGCATTAAATGTTAACCGAATGATGTGTCTGTAACTAGATTTAAAAAAAAAAAATGTAACCTTTTGATGAAAAGCTTACCTCAGCTGCAAAAAGGAGTTAAAAAGTGATTTCCTCACTCTTTCTTTACAGTAAACTATTGCTTACAACATGCAGTGTAGTAGCCTAACAGGACAGAAGAAGAAAACGTTCCTATTTCCTGAAAGAATGCTGTCGGAGTGGTTTTGTTGCTACTTAAACATTCACGCGAAGAAAAAGTCTCAATGCTTTTCTTTCAGAGGGGAGCGCGAAAGTAAAACAAGGGGGTCACACAAACCCAAATATGTCTGGGGGCTGTAAAGCTCTCCTCAAAGAAAAAAAAGAAATATACAGAATGCACCTCTTTATAGAAGACCAAACACTCCACTTAAACAAATCTCATCCCAAGTCCCAGGGTTTGTCCAAAGTCCACAACCCTGGCTGAACTACACAATACAATGTGCCATTTAGCCACAGCTGGTACTGTATAGATTTTGTCTCTAAACCGCAAAATAAAATTTGAAAGAACACATCTTGGTTGTGATTCTGTGACATTTATGGAACTTTGAAAGGCTTACAAAGGCCTGATTGTTCATACTATATTATACATGTAGGCCTAAATATGTTCTCATAATATGGTAAAATGTCACAGCCCTTAAAAAATAAGCAGCATGAGTAATATGTCCTCATATTCTCCCAAGACCGTTATAACACATATTCCTGTATCCCACTGCAGTTCAAACTGACTTAGTGTGGAGCCTCATTCTACCTCAGGCACCATTAACAGTCTCTCATTTCTGAAAACAGAGTTACTTATTGTCATGTCTTGTGACATTCTTCCCAACCATGTTTTTGTTAATCAAGTTAAAACCCATGCCAAAAGAAAAGAGGGAAAGAGATCACAAGACCTGTTTGAGAGAGAAAAAAAAAAGTTTCTGAAAGTTTTCAAAAAGTTTACCCAGTTGATTTACATAGAGAGTAGGCTACTGAGTCAGGCAGAGGCACAGTCAAGAACGAAGTTAGTCTGAGAAGGATACATAAACGACCCTAAAACACACATAACAAACACATTACGCTACTCTTCTCACTGTGTCGGATAAATAAACAGTTATTACAGAAAACATAATACAGTAGGTAGTAAAAACAGTCTACCTGCATTTTGCCAGTTGAACCCCGTCAACAGAAGAAAGGGAAGAAGAGGAAGATTGCAGTGATTTCCCTAAGCAACCAGACAGAGGAGTCTACCTGACATTTCCCTAAGCAAACAGACGGAGGAGTCTACCTGACATTCAAATATAAGGTGATGTGGAAAGACCAGCTTATTTATGTATGCACAATTCTCATTTCCCTACATTTAAATATAAAAGAGCATTGTAATTTACATGTTTTGTGAAAGCCATTGAGAAACAATATGCTGTATTAAAGGAAATGGAATTAACAATAGCCTACAACTCTGAGTAACACTAATCTACACACTATTTACTTTCACTGGCTTACACTGCTATGATCTCGGAGCAAACAAAATGAAGTGTGTGACGACTGAGCTACCCAAGCCAAAACAAAATCTACAAACGATTTGGCATATCAACAATTTACAGTAAATAGAGTGGTTCATCCGGTTTCTAGAAAGCTCACAGCTACTTAGCATCAGTAAATGTCTGCCCTCTTGTGGTAATAAGAACACAATGCAGAACCTGGAAATGGGGAACAAGGTCAACAAATGAGTGTTTTTTGCTTTGTAATAATCAAAGTCAATGCAACTGATGCTCAGTGTTTCCCCTATATTCATTTAGCAGCGGAGGCCCACTGCTGTAGAATAATATCATGTAATTTTTTTTAGAAAATACAGTACTAGTCAAAAGTTTGGACACCATTTTATTTATTTTTCATTTTACTATTTTCTATGTTGTAGAATAATAGTGAAGACATCAAAACGATGAAATAACACACATGGAATCCTATATTAACTAAAGAAAAAAGTGTTAAACAAATCAAAATATATTTTTGATTTTATATTCTTTAGAGTAGACACCCTTTGCCTTGATGACGGCTTTGCACACTCTTGGCATTCTCTCAACCAGCTTCATGAGGTAGTCACCTGGAATACATTTCAAATAACAGGTGTGCCTTGTTAAAAGTTCGTATGTGGAATTTCTTTCCTTTTTAATGCGTTTGAGCCAATCAGTTGTGTTGTGTTAAGGTAGTGTTGGTATACAGAAGATAGGCCTATTTGGTAAAAGACCAAGTCCATATTATGGCAAGAACAGCTCAAATAAGCAAAGAGAAATGATAGTCCATCATTACTTTAAGACATAAAGGTTAGTCAATCTGGAAAATCTCAAGAACTTTGAAAGTTTCTTCAAAAACATAAAGCGCTGATGATGAAACTGGCTCTCATGAGGACCGCCACAGGAAAGGAAGACCCAGAACTACCTCTGCTGCAGAGGATAAATTCATTAGAGTTACCAGCCTCAGAAATTGCAGCCCAAATAAATTCTTCACAGAGTTCAAATAACAGACACATCTCAACATTAACGGTTCAGAGGAGACTGCGAGAATCAGGCCTTCATGGTCGAATTGCTGCAAATAAACCACTACTAAAGGACACCAATAAGTGGAAGAGACTTGCTTGGGCCAAGAAAGACAAGCAATGGACATTAGACAGGTGGAAATATGTCCTTTGGTCTGATGAGTCCAAATTTGAAATTTTTGGTTCCAACCGTCGTGAGACGCAGAGTAGGTGAAAGGATGATCTCCGCATGTGTGGTTCCCACCGTGAAGCATGGAGGAGGAGGTGTGATGGTGTGGGAGTGCTTAGCTGGTGACACTGTCTGTGATTTATTTAGAATTCAAGGCACACTTAACCAGCATGGCTTCCACAGTATTCTGCAGGGATACACCATTCCATCTGGTTTGCACAAAGTGGGACTATCATTTGTTTTTCAACAGGACAATGACCCAACACACCTCCAGGCTGTGTAAGGGCTATATGACCAAGAAGGAGAGTGGAGTGCTGCATCAGATGATGTGGCCTCCTCAATCACCCAACCTCAACCTAATTGAGATGGTGTGGGATGTGTTGGACTGCAGTCGAAGGAAAATCTGCCAACAAGTGTTCAGTACATGTGAGAACTTCTTAAAGACTGTTGGAAAAGCATTCCAGGTAAAGCTGGTTGAGAGAATGCCAAGAGTGTGCGAAGCTGTCATAAAGGCAAAGGGTGGCTACTTTGAAGAATCTCAAATATAAAATATATTGTTTACTACATGATTCCATATGTGTCATATTTTTGATGTCTTCACTGTTATTCTAGAATGTAGAAAAAAAGTAAAAAAAACTAAGAAAAACCCTAGAATGAGTAGGTGTGTCCAAACTTTTGACTGGCACTGTATATATTTGTGCCAAGACACACTTTTAAATGGATAGTCATTGGCTCAATGACAGCTAGCATGTCATTGCGCTATCACTAGTAACAATGCACCCCCCTACCCCCACCCTAGCTGGCACAGCTAAAAAGGCATAACATCTGTGGGGGTTTTTACCCTTGCCCCCACTGCTGAAACTAATTCTAGGGGCAAGAATGATGCTGTTTTGTTTCTGTTTGGAAAAATAACACCGTCCCTTACAAAGTAATAACCATTTAGCATAAAGTATAATCTTATTAGTGATATAACTAGAAGCAATAGCCTTGTATTTCTATCAATTTCACAATCTAATTTACCAAATCTGACCAAAAACAAATCTGATAAACCTTTTTAGACTTCAGCAGAATGTGGCAATATATGATGTAATCACTTCCGTGTGAGCTATATCTGATCTTCACCTACACAGTGGGCCTTGCAGATCGTAGAGTTATTAGCCTATAATAAAACTCTTTACAGGTTATAATCCCTGTGTACAGTATGAATGGATGGTAGCCCTATGGACGGATTCAAACATGACGTTGTCAAAAAAATGCATTGGTGATAACTGGCCGAGGGTAGGCCTCAGTAGGCTAGCTCGTTTAATATTATTATACAGTAATAATAACAAAGCCAAATGTTTGTTTCCCCCTTTATCTAAACTGTTGCATGTTTAAGCAATAAGGCCCGAGGAGGCGTGGTATATTGGCCAATATACCACGGCTAAGGGCTGTTCTTACGCGCGACGCAACTCAGAGTGCCTGGATCTTAGCCGTGGTATATTGGCCATGTACTATAAACCCCCGAGGCACCTTATTGCTATTATAAACTGGCTACCAATGTAATTAGAGCAGTAAAAATACATGTTTTGTCATACCCGTGGTATACGGTCTGATATACTGATATACTGCCCGCCAATCAGCATTCAGGGCTCAAACCACCCAGTTTATAATATAATTTAAAAACTGGGTGGTTCGAGGACCTGAATGCTGATTGGCTGAAAGCTGTGGTATACCAGGGGTATGCCAAAACATTTATTGTTACTTTTCTAATTAAGTTGGTAACCAGTTTATAATAGCAATATGGTACCTCGGGGGTT
This sequence comes from Oncorhynchus clarkii lewisi, assembly GCF_045791955.1. Taxonomy (NCBI): domain Eukaryota; kingdom Metazoa; phylum Chordata; class Actinopteri; order Salmoniformes; family Salmonidae; genus Oncorhynchus; species Oncorhynchus clarkii. Next base: position 68,703,994 of record NC_092162.1, read on the forward strand.
TGTGGTATATGGCTAATGTACCACAGCTAAGGGCTGTATGCAGGCACTCAAGAGTTGCATTGTGACAAAGAACATCCCTTAGCCGTGGTATACTGGCCATATACCACACCTCCTCGGGCCTTATTACTTAATTATAACATGATGGAAGACGCGTGTTCAGAGAAGGTTGACTTCCTTTCGCTATAGTATTCCTATTGGTAAGTGTCTATGCACCTGTTAAACCCGTCCGCCAATCACACGTCCATGTTAATGTACTCCAAGATGGCGACCTCCACCGTTCTGTATTATACGGTATCGGCAATTGCCACAAAAGGACATTATTGACACACGTCAAAACTTTTATTGTTGGTTGCTGCAAAGACAAGCCGGTTTAGTATATCGAATCTGAAACGCTAAAATCTTCTCCAATGCGTTGCACATTTGTAGAACTGCGCGCCGTGTTAGACTGAGGGGATTTGCATTAACCGAGCATGGCCACCGACAACATAATTCATTTCTGGAGGAAAAACGCGAAGGTTCCAGGAAGGTATGTTTCAGTTCTCCCTCTCGTTAATGATGAATAATCGTTCGTGATTTTTAAGATTATAAATGTGTATTCTGATAACGAGTTAACTCTGTATTTTAGTGGGCATAGTAGCGTTGGTTTTGCGTAATTACAGTGTCATTAAATGTTAATAAAAACACATGCTTAACCTTGTTTGATAGATAGCTAGTTTATGAAGCCGTTATGCGCAGGTTATCATTTTTCGCCATGAATCTTGTTCTGGGGGCCGCTGTGCAGAGTGGTCACTCGCTGGCACAGCCACAAAGTCATACAATCGTATTTTAAACCTAGCCACACTGCTAAACCTAATAACTAACCCTAACCTTAAATTAAGTCTAAAAAGCTATTTTCTTGTTTTCATACATTTTTACAGTATAGCCAATTTTGACTTTGCAGCTGTTCTATGGGGGAATCGCTCAGTTCTGCCTCCAGGACAAGACTCATGACAATAAACATAAACCTTCCCTTTAGGCAATACGGAAGTGGTGGTCTTTGTTGCACATTGGAGCTCATGAGGTAATCTTCATGCCTTTGTCTTGGCTACCATATGTCCACACAACATGTCAGGTGGTCTGTAATGGGTGAACGTTGACATCTAGGATAAGCAGGAAAGACTGAGAAAATACTTCAGAAACGTCCCCAATACAGTATTACCAAATAGATTGGCATTATGGCCTTTCTTGTGGAACAACCTTTATGGCTGGGAAAATTGACCGAAATGGACACAATGTGTCTCATCTCTGGAGGCAGGTGCCAAGGTAATGTGAGTGGTCTCTAAGGATTGGGTGTTGTCTTTGGTGGTAGCCACAATGCAAACACTAGTGCCAAGAACAGGAAGTAAAATTTTTCCCAATCCCTGACAGAACAAGCTATGTAATAAGCTGTTATGAGATACCAACCAGACAGGGTTATTGCCATTGTACAAATGAATAGTCTACTAAAAGGCTACTAGATCATGTCGATATCCTACAATATCCTCCTAAGACCCAGCTGATGAGCCACTTCATTACAACATTAGCTATTATTGTGTTAAAGAGGCAATCTGCAGTTGCTACGTATATATATATATATATATATATATATATATATATATATATATTTTTTTTTAAACTTATACTGTATAGCATTAAAATGTATTGCCTCGTGGTTAAAACTATAATGTTGATATAATGGATGGTCAGTCCTTGAAGTTAAGAGTGGGTACATTTCTCCAGCCCCATCCCTCAGCTTCTTACCGAAACAGTGAGGCTTTGTTCTTGTTTTAACTGCTGATTGCTGTTTTAAAGACCCAGTAACTTGACTGATTTAGTCATCTACGACAGTAGGGCTATTTCTTCTCCAACCGAGCTTGGTTCACGTCAGAAACACAAAGGGAGACACACGGGGGGGGGGGGGGCGTTGGACTGTGTGTTGCAGGTCTCAGGTCTTGTAGCATCATCAGATCGGTGGTGAGTGGATACTCTCCATGGGGTGTCAGTAAGGCTGTCGCCTCACGTCACATAATGTGTTACAGCTGTACTCCTACTGTACCATTTTCCAAACCCCGAAGAGGAGAGGTTCATAGTTTAGGGGGGGGGGGAGATAAGAAAAAATGAAGTCCTCTGTCTGCCCATAGTGGTTGCTCTGGGGAGTCAATGCTTTATGAACCTGGCAAATTCATAATGAGTCCGCTATAATGGCCAACATTGTCAATGAAAACATGAAAAGAGGCCTCAGTGAGCCCACGTTCTCCCCAGTGAAGTGCTGCTAGGCCACTGCTCTTTCTCCTCTACAGTATACAGCCAGTTTATGGAGCACAGCATCCTCCCCTTGACCCCAGAATACACCGCACGTAAGTGCTCTGCATGCAGCCCGCAGGGATTCTTTTTCATCCTTCATTCAGCATTTTCTATTTTTTTATATTTCTATTTGTATGCTTACTTTAGATCGTGGATGTTCGTGTCTATATTGCCAAAAGCCCTTGAACATGTGTGGATGAGAATGGCACTGTTGGTTTGATTGTGCCACGTTAACGCTCCCAAACACACCGACAGCATCATTGCATTTTTTTGTTGTTTGTTTGGTACACCAGAATTACATTCATTTCCAATGAAACGCTGCGTTTGCCTTGCAGCATTGCGCGTCGCAGAGGCAGTTGCAGTGCGCGTTCGGTGTGGTGCACACACACACACACACACACACACACACACAATGGATTTATAGAACTCGGTGTGCAGTCAAACTGTCCGCTGTAGTTGGCTTAACAGAAACGGTAGCAGGAGGTGAACGTTGGAACTTGTGTTGTAGAAACATCCAGATGATGCTGCGTACTGCTGTGCGTAACGACGCCGTCGGTGTGTTTGGAAGCGTAACACATTGGTCTTTCTTTTTACGCTATTTGTTTTGTTGGCCTTTTTTATGCCATTTGGTCAGCTGTTCCTTTTTTATATTGTATGTTGTCCCATGCATCGTCTTGTCTTTACCATGAGAGTGCTGTAGATACTCAATGGTATCTTCATTGTATCAGTGACACGTAGATTACATTTTTTTCCTCCCCCTTTTTCTCTCTGCAGGTTTCCTAAAGACACTCCCAAGGGAAACAATCTCAAGTCTAAAAAAGCATCTAGTTTCCACGAATTTGCCCGTAGCACCAACGACGCCTGGGACATTAATGACGAGGACGATGAGGACTTGTTAGCTCCCATTCACCCCTCATCTCTCCCGTCCACCCTGCACCAGGTGCCTCCCCTTCCTTTACAACAACCCAGTGACACCACCAGGGAGCCAGACACGGGGCCTGCAGACCGGCTGGCTCCCCCAACAGCAGAGGGCTGTCTTCAGCAGGAGGAGGACGCAGACTGTGGACAGATCAATGGCAGAGTGGTGGTGAAGTCCAGCAGTGAGGCCCTGCTCAACACCAATACAGGTAATGTGGACACTGGACACTAAAGTCAGGGGTGGGGTGTATTTTAGGAAACATGTCTTTGCATTTAGTGTTCATATCCCATGTGGATGTATTAAAGATACTTCTCATTATCAACTAAAAACTGATATTGTTGATAGTCTGCTCTTTGCGACTTGTCCCATGATCCTCCACTCTGGGTCTCTTCCTCCACAGTGCGCTCCACCCTGCAGAAGCAACAGTCTCTCCCAGTTCGTCCTATCATCCCGTTAGTCGCCAGAATCTCTGACCAAAATTCCTCTGGGGCCCCAATCATGACAGTGCGAGACAAGAGCCGATTGGACAAATTCAAATACCTTCTGTCCTGTCCTAACACCGACCTTGGTGAGAATAAACTCCACCTTATAGATTGAAATAACTAATTCAAGGCCAATGTTGTGTTTACAATGTATGTACTGTATTCTCATTCTATCTCCTGGTCCTTGTGATCCACAGAGGAGCTCCGGAAGCACAGCTGGTCAGGTATTCCACGAGAAGTGAGGCCCATTACATGGAGGCTCCTCTCTGTAAGTACCATGATGACCTTTGACTCGCTCTTTATAAGTACATTGATGACCTTTGACTAGGCAGGAGATCACACACAAGGAGTATGACGATTGACCCACCCCCCACCTTTTGCCCTCAGAGCAGTCTCAATTTGTCAGGGCATGGACTCTACAATGTGTCGAAAGCATTCCACAGAGATGCTGGCCCATGTTGACTCCAATGCTTCACACAGTTGTGTCAAGTAGGCTGGATGTCCCTTAAGGGGTGGACCAGTTTTTGATACTCACGGGAAACTGTTGAGCGTGAAAAACCCAGCAGCGTTGCAGTTCTTGACACGAACCGGTGCACCTGCCACCTACTACCATACCCAAAGGCAGTTAAACCTTTTGTTTTGCCCACTAACCCTCTGAATGGCACACAGACACAATCCATGTCTCAAGTCTTATAAACCCTTCTTTAACCCGTCTCCTCCTTTTCATCTACACCGATTGAAGTGGATTTAACAAGAGACATCAATAAACGATCAAAGCTTTCACCTGGTCAGTCTGTGTCATGGAAAGAGCAGGTGTTCTTAATGTTTTGTACACTAAGTGTAGTATATATGACAACTACAAACACATTGGGTATTTGTTGTGATATGATCTACATAATCTTGACTGTAGTATTGACCCTTGACTCGTATCACTCTTCTACCCTGTTCTAGTACTGTTCACATCTTCAAGAGAATATCCTCTTTTCTTCTCTTTCATTGTCGTCCTCTCTGTCATGGCAGGGTTACCTCCCAGCCAACATGGAGCGCAGAGACCTGGTGCTGAAGAGGAAGAGAGATGAGTACTTTGGCTTCATTGAACAGTATTACCACTCCAGGACAGACGAAACTTACAAAGACACATATAGACAGGTAATACATGAGTCACCAAAGCACTAAATCCTAACAACCAATGCTACCCACTCTGGTGAGTCAGTGTTTAAGTAGAATATGCCTACTGTAGTGAGTCAGTGTTTAAGTAGCCCTACCTACTGTAGTGAGTCAGTGTTTAAGTAGGATATATCTACTGTAGTGAGTCCTTGTTTAAGTAGCCCTGTCTACTGTCGTGAGTCAGTGTTTAAGTAGCCCTGTCTTCTGTAGTGAATCAATATTTAAGTAGAATATGACTACTGTAGTGAGTCAGTGTTTAAGTAGCCCTGCCTACTGTAGTGAGTCAGTGTTTAAGTAGCCCCGTCTACTGTAGTGAGTCAGTGTTTAAGTAGGATATGCCTACTGTAGTGAGTCAGTGTTTAAGTAGCCCTGCCTTCTGTAGTGAGTCAGTGTTTAAGTAGCCCTGCCTACTGAAGTGAGTCAGTGTTTAAGTATCCCTGTCTACTGTAGTGAGTCAGTGTTTAAGTAAAATATGTCTACTGTAGTGAGTCAGTGTTTAAGTAAAATATGCCTACTGTAGTGAGTCAGTGTTTAAGTAGAATATGCCTACTGTAGTGAGTCAGTGTTTAAGTAGAATAATCCTACTGTAGTGAGTCAGTGTTTAAGTAGAATAATCCTACTGTAGTGAGTCAGTGTTTAAGTATCCCTGCCTACTGTAGTGAGTCAGTGTTTAAGTAGCCCTGCCTACTGAAGTGAGTCAGTGTTTAAGTATCCCTGTCTACTGTAGTGAGTCAGTGTTTAAGTAAAATATGCCTACTGTAGTGAGTCAGTGTTTAAGTAGAATATGCCTACTGTAGTGAGTCAGTGTTTAAGTAGAATAATCCTACTGTAGTGAGTCAGTGTTTAAGTAGCCCTGCCTTCTGTAGTGAGTCAGTGTTTAAGTAGCCCTGCATACTGTAGTGAGTCAGTGTTTAAGTTGAATATGTCTACTGTAGAGAGTCAGTGTTTAAGTATCCCTGTCTACTGTAGTGAGTCAGTGTTTAAGTAGAATATGCCTACTGTAGTGAGTCAGTGTTTAAGTAGATTAATCCTACTGTAGTGAGTCAGTGTTTAAATAGAATAATCCTACTGTAGTGAGTCAGTGTTTAAGTAGCCCTGCCTTCTGTAGTGAGTCAGTGTTTAAGTAGCCCTGCATACTGTAGTGAGTCAGTGTTTAAGTTGAATATGTCTACTGTAGAGAGTCAGTGTTTAAGTATCCCTGTCTACTGTAGTGAGTCAGTGTTTAAGTAGAATATGCCTACTGTAGTGAGTCAGTGTTTAAGTAGATTAATCCTACTGTAGTGAGTCAGTGTTTAAATAGAATAATCCTACTGTAGTGAGTCAGTGTTTAAGTAGCCCTGTCTACTGTAGTGAGTCAGTGTTTAAGTATCCCTGTCTACTGTAGTGAGTCAGTGTTTAAGTAGCCCTGTCTACTGTAGTGAGTCAGTGTTTAAGTAGAATATGCCTACTGTAGTGAGTCAGTGTTTAAGTATCCCTGTCTACTGTAGTGAGTCAGTGTTTAAGTAGAATATTCCTACTGTAGTGAGTCAGTGTTTAAGTATCCCTGTCTACTGTAGTGAGTCAGTGTTTAAGTATCCCTGTCTACTGTAGTGAGTCAGTGTTTAAGTAGCCCTGTCTACTGTAGTGAGTCAGTGTTTAGTAGCCCGTGCTTTGTTTCCACAGATCCACATCGATATTCCAAGGACAAATCCACTAATTCCACTTTTCCAGCAGCCCACTGTGCAAGAGGTGAGCTTCTCTCTCTCAGGTCTTCATACTAGTTGCCTGGCTTGGATGGACAGTCTGCCAATTCCACTTTTTGATATTCTGGAGAGAAGTTTTGTTACAACGTAATAGACATGACATTTCACTTTGGATTGAATCCTGTCCTGTCTGTGCCTTCATGTGTTCAATCAGGTGTTTGAGAGGATCCTCTTCATCTGGGCTATCCGCCATCCAGCCAGCGGCTATGTCCAGGGAATCAATGACTTGGTCACTCCATTCTTTGTTGTCTTCCTCTCCGAATTTGTTGGTAGGTTTGGCTGGAGGATAAGGATTTTTTTGTAGGGTTTGATACATTTTTTGTTAGGGCAAATCAAGTCTGACATTTTAAAGTGGAAATTACAAACTTTAGAAGCCATTTTAACCCACGAATACACTACAAGTTTGTATTTCCTCCTGTGCAGTAAACAATTCTCAGCAACAAAAGCGATCAAATTAAGATCCTATACCTGTAGAGGAGGACGGGCTCAGTGTAATGGCTGGCATGGAATAAATTGAATGGTATCAAACACATCAAACCTATAGAAACCATGTGTAATTTATTCCATTCCAGCCATTACAATGTGCCTGTCCTCTTATAGCTCTTCCCAAGAGCCTCCTCTGGTGGGTGTCATAGATTTCTGTCCAACCAGATGAGGCTTGTCCATATGAAAGGAAAATGACCTCTGAATCCTCTGACAGGGTGTCCAATTATCTTGTTTTATATTACATACAGAAGGATTAAAGCATACATTTTTCCTGTCTGGATATTTGTCAGCATTACAAACCAGTCGGCTTCCCTTAGTGCACATGTCAAACTCAAATATATCTATTTTTTTTATCAAACCACCCGTGGGGCGAATTGAATTGGGTTTGAGTAATACTTTTTCTTTGTATCCCTCCCGGGAAAACGGTCTCAATCGACATTGAAATGACTAAAACCAAATGGAAACTGTAGAAATGATAATGGCGCTACATTTACAGTCTCTTCACTCTGTCCAGATAGATAAGAGTCATCTATAGTCTCTTCACTCTGTCCAGCTTGATAACAGTCATTTATAGTCTCTTCACTCTGTCCAGATAGATAAGAGTCATCTATAGTCTCTTCACTCTGTCCAGCTTGATAACAGTCATCTATAGTCTCTTCACTCTGTATAGCTTCCTAACAGTCATCTATAGTCTCTTCACTCTGTCCAGCTAGATAACAGTCATCGAAACGAAAGCTAGGCAGTCAGGGAGCATCGAAAATGCCAAAACTCCTCTTTTTTTTGTGCACATTTTTACGGCAAGAAAAAATAATCATCTTTAAGTGCGGGCCCCAGGACCTCAGGGAAGACCCCTGCCTTAGTGAACTGGAAGTAGGGTTGTGTTTCGCTGACCGTGCACTGATCGTTTGGGTTTACATCCACAGAGGAGGATGTGGAGAATTTTGACGTAGCTTCCCTGCCTCTTAACACCCAGAGGAACATTGAGGCAGACAGCTTCTGGTGCATGACCAAGCTGCTGGATGGGATACAGGTTAGTAATGTTAGTCAGTTATTTTTCTGCATCTGCTCTTATGGTCTTCATTCTGACCCACTGTTGTCCCCAGCAGCAACCCCTCCCCCCCCCCTTCACAATCACAAATAAAATCATCCTGGTGACGTGTTGTTGATACTGTTGTTTAATCTGTGCAGGACAACTACACTTTTGCTCAGCCAGGGATTCAGAACAATGTGAAAGCTTTGGAAGAATTGGTCAGCAGAATCGATGGTGAGATATGATCTCCTCATGTTGTTACCGTATCTGAGGTAAGATCTTACCTTTTAATTCATATGAAAGTAGATCTCCAGTCTCCCATCATTTTCAGATGGCCTCAGGGTCAGTTTTCATCCTCTCTGTGTTTTCTCTACTCGCTGTGTGACTGTGTCCTTTTTCTCTCACAGAGGACATACACAACTACTTTAAGAGGTATGAGGTGGAGTACCTGCAGTTTGCTTTTCGTTGGATGAACAACCTGCTGATGAGAGAGCTGCCTCTACGCTGCACCATACGCCTCTGGGACACCTATCAGGTGACACACACACACACACACACACATAATCAAATGTATTTATTTTATTTTTATTTATTTATTTATATAGCCCTTCGTACATCAGCTGATATCTCAAAGTGCTGTACAGAAACCCAGCCTAAAACCCCCAAACAGCAAGCAATGCAGGTGTAGAAGCACGGTGGCTAGGAAAAACTCCCTGGACACAGATAGATATGTGCATTGAAACCTTTGTGTTTAGTTCTGAATGTCTGAGTGATTTACAGAGCTGATCTGTACGTGTTCTACACATGCTGACCGGTCGTGTATCCCTGCAGGCTGAACAAGAGGGCTTCTCCCACTTCCACCTCTATGTCTGTGCTGCTTTCCTGATCGAGTGGCGCAAAGAGATCCTCTCCATGGTCGATTTTCAGGTACCATTAATTCTATCCTTTCTTGAGATTTGTTTGAGTGAACAATACTTGAGTACTTTCTATTTGAAAATGTGTATTTTTTTTTTGTATGACCTGACCCCTCCAGTGAAAAGCTCTCATTAAAAACAGATCTGCATATTTCGGTGTTCATGACACTTGCAGATTGTGACTGAGGCCCACCAGAGTTTATTTGCACACTTCCACCCACCCGGTTCCAAACATGGTATTAATGTCATCAAATGTGTCTTTGGCTTTCCAGGGTCTTCTCATGTTACTCCAGAACCTTCCCACAATCCACTGGGGGAATGAGGAAGTGGGCCTTCTCCTGGCTGAAGCGTACAGACTCAAGTACATGTTCGCTGACGCGCCCAATCACTACAGGAGATAGGCTTCTATGCAATGGTGTAAAACAGATTCTGATATACTGTTAGGAGGAATGTACGGTTTCCTTCCTCTCTTTGATATGACTGGCCGACATATAGCTTGCACACAGGTACAGAATAATTAGCTCAGAATAGGAACCCTCAAACCCTATTTCTACTATAGTTTTCTTGCAGGTTCTCTCTGTTTGTTAAGACTTTTGTTGACAAGTTACATTCCACTGACACTGCAGCGTATTATCTCCGAGCCACTGGCTTAGACATGTCAGTAGTAGTCTGTTACAATTCATGCGGTAGAGTAGTAGGTTCTGGACATACAACACAGCTAATCCTCAACTGACTAGGTATCCCCCTTTCCCTTCAACCTTACTCCTATTAACCATAACCTTATGTGAGTTCTGGTATTGACGCTCTATGCTGTTCTGGTATGGGAACTCTATACTGTTCTGGAATTGGAACTCTACACTGTTCTGGTATTGGAACTCTATAGTGTTCTGGTATTGGAACTCTACGCTGTTCTGGTATGGGAACTCTATACTGTTCTGGTATTGGAACTCTATACTGTTCTGGTATTGGAACTCTACGCTGTTCTGGTATTGGAACTCTATACTGTCCTGGAATTGGAACTCTATACTGTTCTGGTATTGGAACTCTACACTGTTCTGGTATTGGAGCTCTATACTGTTCTGGTATGGGAACTCTATACTGTTCTGGTATTGGAACTCTACACTGTTCTGGTATTGGAACTCTACGCTGTTCTGGTATTGGAACTCTACGCTGTTCTGGTATTGGAACTCTATACTGTTCTGGTATTGGAACTCTATACTGTTCTGGTATTGGAACTCTATACTGTTCTGGTATTAGAACTCTATACTGTTCTGGTATTGGAACTCTATACTGTTCTGGTATTGGAACTCTACGCTGTTCTGGTATTGGAGATCTATGCTGTTCTGGTATTGCAGCTCTATGCTGTTCTGGTATTGAACTCTATACTGTTATGGTATTGAGCTCTATGCTGTTCTGGTATTGCAGCTCTATGCTGTTCTGGTATTGAACTCTATACTTTTCTGGTATTGAACTCTATACTGTTCTGGTATTGAAGCTCTATGCTGTTCTGGTATTGCAGCTCTATGCTGTTCTGGTATTGAACTCTATACTGTTCTGGTATTGAACTCTATACTGTTCTGGTATTGCAGCTCTATGCTGTTCTGGTATTGCAGCTCTATGCTGTTCTGGTATTGAACTCTATACTGTTCTGGTATTGAACTCTATACTGTTCTGGTATTGAACTCTATACTGTTCTGGTATTGAACTCTATACTGTTCTGGTATTGAACTCTATACTTTTCTGGTATTGGAGCTCTATGCTGTTCTGGTATTGCAGCTCTATGCTGTTCTGGTATTGGAGCTCTATGCTGTTCTGGTATTGCAGCTCTATGCTGTTCTGGTATTGGAGCTCTATGCTGTTCTGGTATTGCAGCTCTATGCTGTTCTGGTATTGGAGCTCTATGCTGTTCTGGTATTGCAGCTCTATGCTGTTCTGGTATTGGAGCTCTATGCTGTTCTGGTATTGCAGCTCTATGCTGTTCTGGTATTGCAGCTCTATGCTGTTCTGGTATTGCAACTCTATACTATACTGCATAAATGAATGATATTTTAATCCAGAGGGGATAAATACTTGGCCATCGGTTTATGGTCTTTTAAATTCAAATTCATACTGGCATTAATCAGTATTGGTTGTCTCAGAAGTTTTAACATATACTTGAAAGAACTCTGAATGGATGATGAATGTTTAAGTGATCATCGTTCAAGTTTCAGAGAGAATATATTTTGAGTTATTTCGATTTTTATCTAACAGAGTTTTGTGGTAAAGCTAGTCCGCATATTTGACCACTTTGTCCACCACTTGTTCCCTTCATGGCTATGTTGAGTCCAGTAAAAGGCCAGTCTGAATATCTACTGAACAAATTGTCCAGTGTAGTACAACGTGATACAATGAGGTGTCACAGCTGTTACTAATAGCCGCTCTGTAGACCAGGAAAAGGTACTTTATTTCAGGGCTTATCTACAGTTAAATAGGCCTAGACTAGAATACAGTTTATATATATGAAGTGGATAAAACTATCTGTAGTGGTGCCATATTGAATCACAAGGCCTCAATGTGAATAGGGTGAGAATGGGGACCGTGTGTTTTTAGATGGTGTGTTATTTTTAACACATTGAGCTACATTTTCAGTTCATCTGTATCTTAGGTTATGTTTATCTCAACTGATTACTAGCTATTTTGCTTTGTAATTCTCAGGCTTAATTTTTCACATTCAGATTAGTCACACTTTCTTTTTGGATTATTTAAAACTGTGGCACATATGAAAGTTGCTAAATTGTTTCAAAATGAAGTTGTCATTTGAAACTGATGAGACCTTCAAGTAATGTACATTTAAGAGTGTCTGACACTTAACCAAATGTATATTTTGTATGTTTGCGGTGTCCATAACATGCGCTGAAGATTTTGCATTGTTTATTTCCTCTTTCTGAATATATATACAAAGCAACCAGTGCAATCTAAATCAACAATCTGCAACACGATGTAATGACCATCCAGGAAGCTCTTCAGAAAGGAGAGAAAAATGTACTTCCCTGTCTGTTGTTTGCAACAGCATCTACTCTTATTTAGTATGTTTAACTTAAACACTTGTCTGTAAACTTTAATAATATAGAAGTGAAAATTGTGTCTATTAAGAATTCAAATGTTAAGATTTGTTTTTCAGTAAATGAATGTGTTTTGACTTGCCTCTGAGGGTTGTCTGCTAATGCTGATGTTGTTATTCAAAGGCAACTTTTAGTAGCCCTCCCGAGTCCCTACACAGTTACTTGATCTGTTGGAAACTGTGATATCAACACAGCTGTGTTTCAAGTCTGTAATGATGCCTTTGTTATAAGCATTTGTAATGCACTTTGACTAGCATAGAAAACTGAAATGTTCTCATTTGCCCTGTTTTGTTTGTACAGCATTTGTGTTTCAATTTAAATATTGGGGTTATGTAGTAGCTCACCTGCTGTGACCTCACTTAGGGGACGTAAAGCAGGAAGAGTAATTACATTTAAACAATGGAATGTGAATATTTATGTTATTATTTCACCAAACTTCATAATAATTTATCTGCTAATGGTACGAAAGGTTTGACAATCATTATTTAGACTTTATCATTCTTGTATTGGCATTGAGGTTCAAGTTTGTGAAATTGACATGTGGATTTGGCATTGAACAATATGGAGTAAATTTGTTTTGTCAGGTTTTAGTGATCCTATGACAACCTAAAAAATAATGTTTTAACTGAAGTTCGGGTTTTTTAATCATCAGTACTAGGACAGTGACCTTGGTGGTATTAGACCTGTAATGATATGAATTAACTTCATGATACTGAGGAAACAGAAGTGCCATAACTTCCAAACCAGTATTATTCTCATTTTGGTTTTCAAGATCACCATGTAGTTCAATTAGGATTTTTCTGCAATTTAAATCATCTAATTTAATCATTCTACTTTTGATTTCTGCATTGTTCCCAGTGGACGTTTTACCATGTCTTCTCAATTCAGGGTTTTTTGTAGAACAAATTCAGACTCATGTTCGTTGTTGGCATTTTCAAATATATAATGATTACTTTGTGTATTTACCTTTCAGCCTTAAAAGTAAACCATGCTCTGTCCTCATGTGTTTATTTGCTCCCAAAAAATGTATGACTTTATTATTTAAATTGAATTAATTCTACATTTGTATTATTCAATCCATGTCCCATGTTGTTTTAGGGTCATTCAAAGGTTTCACTGCATTTAGGTTTTAAAAACAAGATGTACAGTAACGTAACCTGAATTCATTGTCTAAAATTCATCTGTAGTCATTTAGTTTTCATTTTCTTATCTTCAATGCCAAACTATTTGGCCAATAATGTTTTCATTCAGTTCAATGCTTCTGTAGTCAATACTGGTTTTAGCCTTAAATGGAGGAAATATTACAGTAATCTGCTGTATATAAATGTTTTGTTTATATTAAACGATTGTTACCCTTTGTTTTGACTGAGTCGTGGTGTTGTGCATAAGAAGGGGTCGTGGGAGAGGATGCATACCTCACCTCATTGAAATACATGTGATAAACTCAGATGGGTGGAGGTAAGTGAGCAGATGTTTTTATTTTTTTGCATTAAATGCCCACATTGATTTCCACATACAGAGCAGAGTTCATTTGAATTGCCATGCTAAATCTGATCATTTACACGTTGCAACACTTTGAATGTACATACTAAATCTGGTGTTTTTATATACTCTCTGGATAAATCTAATATTTTAATATTTTACTGTGCACTTCATTCTCTAATCATAAACCATGGGGTTCAACTCTACCATTATTACCAACTTTCCTGAAGCCATTTGTGTTCTTGAATGCCTCATTGGTCGAAAAGAAAGTACCAGAATGCAAAGTTTTGTAGTCCTACCAAAGCTCAAAAGTACACAAACAACTTGGCTTCACTTTGGAACACATGGCTACGGTGCTGCACGGAAATGAAAACAACGTTTTGGTATCCAAGTATTTATCTTAAAAAAATAAAATAAATGACTTCCATTAAACTTGTTGGAAACTGATATGTCGCCAATATTCAGATTTGTTTGACCAAAAAAGGTAGGCTAATTGGGTTGCATGTTTTAACATTCTGCCTTGTTTTAGCTAGCTAGTTAGCCGACTAAACTCCACAATTTCGATGGCTAACAGTAACATTAGTGTGGACCTCACTAAATGTTTTTTTTTTTTTTTTAACTACTGATTTGAGCACCCAAAGATCAGCCCGCAATTACGAATAACAATACATGTGTGTGTGTGTGTATACAAACGTACATTTGTGACATCCTAAATCGTGGAGTTCAGGTTAATAACCTAGTTAACGCTAGTAGCAATAGCGATTTCCTGCATAATGTTTCATTCGATTTGCTTTATTACCAGGTTATCACTGCACGTAGCCTGTTTTTGTTGTTGTTGCTATACAGGCGGTAAAGCTTTTCAGTCGTTTAGAAATGGGGAAATGCCTACACTCACCTACCATTACATCACACAGAAGTCATTGGACGAAGGCGTTTTGTTAAGAGCCCTGACGCTCGGTCTGAACATTAAAACGCATCGCGGTTTTGGAAACATACGGCCCTTATCTTTCATGGCAGGGAGAAATCTTGTTTTTTTAAACAACTAAAGGTTAAATTGATAACACATCATTTTTATAGGATTCCGACACGGGTTATATTTCCATGTTATATAGCACTTGTTTACAGAAAACGGACTGAAGATAGTGGACTACCTGGGCTAATTGTAACTACCTGCGTCTCCGAACACCTGTGTGTTATCAGAATATGTTCTTCACGAATGTGTTACTGACAAATACTGTCGGCTGCAACGGTGTTAAAACAGTGTACAAGTAGTGTGTATTTTGCGTTTGTGAAATTATTTTGATAGGATTTGAAAGTAGAGGGATTATGTTTCTAGAGCCGTACCGCAATTGACAATCAATTAACATTTAGATGAAGTATTTGGCTGTTTTGGCATTGAGTAAATTTGCCTTTATAACAAAACATGTAATGGTCTTACACTATAAGGAGTAATGTTAGGCTCCTTTAGTCTATCATTGGGCTACCACCCAGCTAGCCACATTTGCAGTGGCTGCTGGGATTCAATTTTTACCTTATGTCAGTAGCTATACAACAAGTTATTGCTCACTTATACCCTTGAATCATATCTCAGTGGAAAGCTTAGATACACATTTCCAGAATGTTCAGGTCAACAGAAATGTAACCTTTGATCTCTAGGGTACATGTCAGCATTACCTGTATAAAAATGGCTTTAGACAGAAACCCTGATTCATTTTAAACTTTTGTTTGACAAGTGGTTCTAACTTCTGAAAATATATATTGTGACATTTAAAATGGTGGATGCTTAGCCATAGAATTCCATGTAATGGGGCAGCTATATTTTTGAATTTCAACTTGACAGAGGCACCAAATTGCCCACACGGCTAGAACAGGGGTTTAAAAAAGGATTTGTACATATCGGGCCATCACAGAATTCAGCCATTAACTTCCCCTTAATCCTACAGAATCCTTTTCCCAATATGGCTGCCAAATAACTCAATGGGGTCTTATTGGATCATTTCACATGGCGATACCTGTATGAAATATAAAAGTATGCACAGAAATATCTTAATGTTCATATAGTGATGTAGAATACACAACCACATGAGCCAGATTATGTAAAGTTGTCAAATTATTCAGATTTTTTTTTTTAGGAATATTAACCATTCCATTGCAATGTACAGTAGTAAAATCCAATGTTGGGCCTGTTGAGGCCAATTACATTACTTTTAGTATTGTAGTAACAGACCTATCTGCTATGGCCCCAAAGTAAGAACACATTGTCATTTAGACTAACCATGTGTAATGGTTTGCTGCTCTTACAATCCCATGAAAACCTATTGGCATTACTGTGGAATCTTTACATTGTAATGTATGCAGCAAGGTTCTAGTCCTCTGCTGTTTTGGGCACATTCTTACCAGAATTCTGTGAATAATTTAACATCCTTATATATACACACACAGTAGGGAGAACAAGAATTTGAGACACTGCTGACTTTGCAGGTTTTTCTACTTACAAAGCATGTAGAGGTCTGTAATTTTTATCATTGGTACACTTCAACTGTGAGAGACGGAATCTAAAACAAAAATCCAGAAAATCACATTGTATGATTTTTAAGTAATTAATTTGCATTTTATTGCATGACACAAGTATTTGATACATCAGAAAAGCAGAACTTAATTTGGTACAGAAACCTGTTTGCAATTAGAGATTATCGTTTCCTGTAGTTCTTGACCAGGTTTGCACACACTGCAGCAGGGATTTTAGCCCACTCCTCCATACAGACCTTCTCCAGGTCCTTCAGGTTTCGGGGCTGTCGCTGTGCAATATGGACTTTCAGCTCTCTCCAAAGATGTTCTATTGGGTTCAGGTCTGGAGATTGGCTAGACCACTCCAGGACCTTGAGATGCTTCTTACGGAGCCACTCCTTAGTTGTCCTGGCTGTGTGTTTCGGGTCGTTGTCATGCTGGAAGACCCAGCCACGACCCATCTTCAATGCTCTTACTGAAGGAAGGCAGTTGTTGGCCAAGATCTCGTGATACATGGCCCCATCCATCCTCCCCTCAATACGGTGCAGTCGTCCTGTCCCCTTTACAGAAAAGCATCCCCAAAGAATGATGTTTCCACCTCCATGCTTCACGGTTGGGATGGTGTTCTTGGGGTTGTACTCATCCTTCTTCTTCCTCCAAACACAGCGAGTGGAGTTTAGACTAAAAAGCTCTATTTTTGTCTCAGACCACATGACCTTCTCCCATTCCTCCTCTGGATCATCCAGATGGTCATTGGCAAACTTCAGATGGGCCTGGACATGCGCTGGCTTGAACAGGGGGACCTTGCGTGCGCTGCAGGATTTTAATCCATGACGGCGTAGTGTGTTACTAATGGTTTTCTTTGAGACTGTGGTCCCAGCTCTCTTCAGGTCATTGACCAGGTCCTGCAGTGTAGTTCTGGGCTGATCCCTCACCTTCCTCATGATCATTGATGCCCCACGAGGTGAGATCTTGCATGGCGCCCCAGACCGAGGGTGATTGACCGTCGTCTTGAACTTCCATTTTCTAATAATTGCGCCAACAGTTGTTGCCTTCTCACCAAGCTGCTTGCCTATTGTCCTGTAGCCCATCCCAGCCTTGTGCAGGTCTACAATTTTATCCCTGACGTCCTTACACAGCTCACTGGTCTTGGCCATTGTGGAGAGGTTGGAGTCTGTTTGATTGAGTGTGTGGACAGGTGTCTTTTATACAGGTAACGAGTTCAAACAGGTGAAGTTAATACAGGTAATGAGTGGAGAACAGGGGGCTTCTTAAAGAAAAACTAACAGGTCCGTGAGAGACAGAATCCTTACTGGTTGGTAGGTGATCAAATACTTATGTCATGCAATAAAATGCAAATGAATTACTTAAAAATCATACAATGTGATTTTCTGGATTTTTGTTTTAGATTCCGTCTCTCACAGTTGAAGTGTACCTATGGTAAAAAAATTACAGACCTCTACATGCTTTGTAAGTAGGAATACACTGCCGATTTTGCAGGTTTCAAATACTTGTTCTCCCCACTGTATGGGGCTCCCGAGTGGTGCAGCGGTCCAAGGCACTGCATCTCAGTGGCATCACTACAGACCCTGGTTCGATTCCAGGCTGTATCACAACCGGCCGTGATTAGGAGTCCCATAGGGCGTCACACAATTTGCACAGCATCGTTAGGGTTTGGCCGGGGTAGGCTGTCATTGTAAATTAGAATTTGTTCTTAACTGACTTGCCTAGTTAAATTTGTAAAAATATGGCACACCTGGCTCATGTGGTTATGTATTTTGGTCACTATGAACATTTTAAGATATTTCTATGCTAACTACAATTATATTTCATACAGGTATCGCCATGTGAAAGCCAATAAGACCCCATTGAGTTATTTGGCAGCCATATTTCATATAATGACATTGTTTGTCATATGGGGAAAATATAAGTGGATGGAGGGATGAAAGAAAGAAAGAATGATTGCACACGCATTTTCCAACTAAGGGACATAAACCTTGAAAAAAAATCCCTATGAGACAACATCGGTCCAAGTCTGACGGCCCAAATTTGGGGGTCTGCCTCATGGACTATCATTGGTAGCTACGCGTCAAGGGGGAATATACCATTTAGCAAACGCTTTTATCCAGAACCATTTAGTCACGCGTGCATAGATTTTACGTATGGGTGGTCCCGCGATTTGAACCAACTATCCTGTTGCAATAGCAGCTAAGCTACAGAGAGGGTGACAGATATACAGCCTGTATCTGCAGCCAACCATTAGTGCTATAAAAAGAGAGACCAGGGAAATGTTTTGTAGGCTATAGCTAAGTTTTCCCTTATCAGGATGATGAACATGTCTAATATACTGTCCTCTGTACCTCCCAAATAGGTGCCTTGGTTGAAGATGGATGCAGTTCCCTGCAGTTGGAACACTACAAGAGTTCAGGAGTCGTTTGCTCGGTCTAAGCCTGCCTCAGACACTCTAACAAAGCTGGCAAAACTTGTTGCACAAAAGCAAGATAGTCAAAGCCAAAACCAACTACTGCCTGATGTGTGCCCGTGTGTGTGCGCACAGTGCAGCCAGGGATTCTCTGACATGGCTGAGTTATTGCACCACCAGCAGGGAGAGCATGCCTTACGTAAGTGTCATTGCTGCTTTTCCTGTGGCAAAGAGTTCTCTCTCCTATCCTCTTTGCAGTTGCACAAGTGCATTCGTGATGCTGCTCCTTGTCAGGTCTGTTGTGGTAAAACCCAGCTAGGTGCTCCATGCAGTGCGTGCAAGGCTTCAACCTCAGACTCTCAGAGTGTCCGGGATAAGTCCCTTTATCACCAGTCCCACCATCATGATAGCAGATCATATGCCTGTGCTCCGTGTGGTAAAAGCTTTAGCCAAAAGCAATCTCTGCTTCGCCATCAGCAGGCTGGCTGTAGTAAATCTGCCACGCAAACTGCAAAAGTTGTCAGCCCTCCTGCGGACTCTCCCTCGCCTGAATCTGCCATCTTGGACTCCTCTCCCCCTGACTCTCCCCCAACTGATGCCACTAGTGCCCCAGATCCTGACAGGCCAAGTCAATGCCCACTTTGCGCCAAGAGGTTTCGCTCAGGGGCTGGCCTTGCATGCCATCAGCGATCCACCCATCGGAAGGAGTGGATCATCTCCAAGTGTCCTCTACTAAAAGGAGGATGCACAAATGGGGTTCATAGATTATCGAAGCAGATGGCTGGGCCACCCCAACCAAAAAGAAGAGGCAGAAAGAGCCAGCTCCTCTCCTGTCGTTCCTGTGACAGGGTCTTCCTAAGCACTGCCAAGCTGTACTTGCACAGACAAGAGTCCCACAGCAGAGAGAAGGATATCAGAAGAGATCCAAGGCCACTGATTAGCAAGCGGAGGAAAAGAGAGACTTACTCATGTGACGTTTGTGGTAAAGTGTTCTTGCACCATTTGTCACTTAAAGCACACGTCAAGAATCATAGTCGAGAACCACCAAGCCATGTTCAGCAGGTTGGGAAAGCAGCCAAGGAGACCAAGTTAGCTGAGAAGACGCCAAAAAAGCCTAAAGGCAACATATCACGGAAGGTGGGAGGAACATTGGTCAAGGCTAGCAGAGGGAGACCAAAGAAAATTCCAGAAGAAGAGGGAGAGTTTCCTTGCCCGTCTTGTGCTGAGGTGTTTTCTTTGCAGTCTGCTCTGAAGGAGCATGAGGAGCTGCATCAGCCTACAGGGATTATGAGACACTGCAGCGTGTGCAGTCAGGGCATAGGTATCTCTAAGAAGCCTGGGGCCAAGCTTCGGAGGGCCTACCATTGTGTTCCCTGCTTGAAGGCTTTTGTAACACTGGACACTTTCTTACAACATTGCCAAGATCACCTCGTTGACAGTGGCGATGAGGAAGGGAGCAATTTATGACCCTGACAGCAAAATGTGAGATGATGTACTCTTCCTTTTTTGTTTTTTTAACAAGCTGTACTGAGTTCCCAAGAAAATATTATGTGTTCATGTACATTTAAAAATATGTTTAGACCACTCACCAGAATAGCTGTTTGAATGTAATTCATATCAACACGCGATTCAAGTTGCAACAAAACATTTTTTTTTTGTGTGTGTGCGCTGTCTGATACCATTAATTTTGTGACTGACCAACAGTGGTACGCTGTGAAAGCAGTACAGAAACAGTCTTACTAGGCCTAAATCCTCTTGATCCTAAATCCTCTTCATTTAGACCTTTTATATTCCTTTACAAATGTTGGATCGGATCCAACCATCCATTTGTCAATATGGTTTAAATTAAATGAATATACGCAATAACTCATTTAGTTTTGTTGCTGCAGCAGTTTTTTAAAATCTCTGGTTAACAATACCTCACTGTGTTATTTGATTTCAATTCAAATGGTCAAAATGGAACAAAAATAGCTTCTTAGCAAAGAGCAATTTCTCAAGCAAGAATTTAGCTAGGACTGTCTGGAAGTGGTCTGAGTGGGGAGGGGAAAACTGAAAGCTGTTATTGGGATTGAGGTTTGGAACTCTTTCTTATTGGCTATTAATTAATTTACCCCACACAAATTTACTCCATGACACCAAAAACAGACATTTCAGGCGGTCTTTCCAAACAACTAAAAGGGCAT
Source organism: Oncorhynchus clarkii lewisi (assembly GCF_045791955.1). NCBI lineage: Eukaryota > Metazoa > Chordata > Actinopteri > Salmoniformes > Salmonidae > Oncorhynchus > Oncorhynchus clarkii. The sequence goes on from NC_092162.1 coordinate 68,724,752, forward strand.
TATCATAATTTTCAGAATTTCACAGTATTATTCCAACCTCACAGTGTGGAAAGATACACGGAGTATAACAAACACTATGAACTCCTTCCTGATATTGAGATGCCCCCCCTCTCCTTTTGCCCTCAGAACAGTCTCAATTCGTCAGGCCATGGACTCTACAAGGTGTTGAAAGTGTTCCACAGGGATGCTGTCCCATGTTGACTCCAATGCTTCCCACAGTTGTGTCAAGTTGGCTGAATGTCCTTTTGGGTGATGGACCATTCCTGATACACACGGGGAAACTGTTGAGCGTGAAAAACCCTGCAGCGTTACAGTTCTTGACACAAACCGGTGCGTCTTGTACCTACTACCATTTTGTGACAAAACTATTGGTAAGAGTTGAAAATGCGGTGGAAAAACATTGAACTTTTAGATTTTTTTTTATTTGGTACAGGAAACCTTTTTTTACATTTAATTTTTTAACTCTTGATGACATTGGACTTGTGTGACACTGATTTAGCATTAATTTACTAATTATTTATCTCTGTCCGTCTGTCTGTGTGAGATGCATACTCATGGAGCCAGTTAAGACAATGTGATGTAATATAACATGGATATTATGCAAAAGAAGCAGTGATTGCAACCTTGCTGCTACTGTTGGTTAGAAATGAGTTTACCAGGTTATCCATTTATTTTCTGCAGTTTAGTAAACCAAAAAACAGAAGAAAATAAGGCTTCAAGGGAGACCTTGAGCTTCAACACTCTCTTAGTTGTTGTGGAAATAGACACACTATATGCTGTTTTACTTTCTGCGTCTACGTCATATCGCTGAGTCTACCTTTTTTAAAAGAAAGTCATGTTTTATTTGGAGAAAAAAAGGGTTTTAAGTTTCTACTTCTGGAAAGTGCCTTTTGTGTCCCGAGTTAGCAACCTTGTCTTAGAAAATACCTCATTAAAAGTATTCTCCCATGATGTTTTGTGTTGACTCCATTAATCTTGTTACAGAAAACAACAACATTGCTATATTATTAAATTGACACAATACTGTCTATATATACACGATATCCATTACAACATAAGAAAGGATCTTGGGCTTGAAGAGTTGTTCACATGTCTCACTGCCCTGCATTGTAAAATGTGATTTGTTGATTTACGTGGCACGTTTTTACACTGATTGCAGATCGTGAAACTACCCTCAATCAATAAATAATTCAGATTTATAGAGAGTGAGAAATTTTATTTATTTAACTAGGCAAGTCAGTTAAGAACAAATTCTTATTTTCAATGACAGCCTAGGAACAGTGGGTTAACTGCCTGTTCAGGGGCAGAACGACAGATTGTCAACTCGGGGGTTTGAACTTGCAATCTTCCGGTTACTAGTCCAACGCTCTAACCACTAGGCTACCCTAGTAAATAGGCACACATTTCAAACAACTTTTCTGTCCAGGTAGTTCTGCAATTTATATAAAGAGAGAACTCCTCAATGATCTACTCCCATACAGTAGAGCAGCGACGTGCTCGCTTATGTTAGAGGAAGTTTGCATGAGGTTATTTGAAGTACAGAGTTAGGTAGGAGGATTTAGAAATGTGGAACTAATGTTGTAAACCGCAATTGACCACACACTCCAGCACAGTAGGTGACGGCATGCACCTTAAACGTTAGTTTGCGGAACGCCATTATATCGTAGAAGAAGAATACGTTTTCCGGTTCCGGTCGTTGCGCATGCTTTCTCTTTTTTTCACAAAAGGAAGTCTCACGAGCTGAAGGCCCTCAACAAAAAGAAGAAACATGAGTAAAGCACACCCACCAGAGTTGAAAAAGTGAGTTATTAAAACAAACAAAAAATACATATTCATAGTTGGTTTTCGATCCAGTGTAATTTCTAATATTTCGCTGTTTATTTGAGATAATGTGGCTAGCAAGCTAACATAGGTAGCTACGCGCTAGCACAAAGCTACCGGTAGTCGGCAACTAGTTAACACTGTTGTGGCTAGTAAAATGGCTAGCTAACGTTAGTCATTGAATGAAACGGTTAGATAACTAAACCATGCATTCATTGACATTTAATTGATGTACGAATATCATTAAGTGTCAGTATTATGAACGGCTCAACGACAACGAGTTGCCTCTGCGCTCTTGTCTGATTAAAATGTTAGAATGGAGAATTTCTGTATGATCCACTAAGTTATACTGATAGCCACATTTAGTTTCGCACTGTTGTGGGAGCAAGAATTCCAACTTTCGGTATCAACAGCCAATCTAGTTAGGTCTTGGAAGCCATTGTGAGCTTCGATTGGTCAATCACGACCCGATGTCGCGGAGTATTTGAATAATGTTTAGTTTATTCCATTTTTTTTCTCAAAGGTTCTCCAGCCCACTTCGCTTTCTTTATTGAAAATGAATAGCATTTCCGTTTTCATCGTCCCCAACGTGCTATGTGGATCTCTTGTGTAAAAATGTTTTATTTTAAAAACCTTTGATGCTTTAGTGAAAAACTAGTTATTGTCCATCTTCTAGTGAAAATCAGAGCCATGGACCAGAGCCAAACCGTCTCTTGTATAGCCATACAATCGGGGGCGTTGCGATCTCTATTAGCAACTAATACATTTTTTTCCCCCATTTCAGATTCATGGACAAGAAGCTTTCATGTGAGTACCGATTCTGAGTGTTTATGGTTCTGCTGAGTTGAACGGACAAACCTCATCTCTTTGCTTGCAGAGTTGAGACTAATGTTGACAAATCCAATTAGGGCTGGGCCAAATAGCCTTAAAATCACATGTAGATTATGGGTAGCTCACAATACATACTATGTGGACACCTGCTTGTCGAACATCTCATTCCAACATCACAGGCATTAATAAAGAGTTGGTGCCCCTTTTGTTGCTACAACAGGCTCCAATCATCTACTAAATGTTGGAACATTGCTGCGGGGACGTTCTTCCATTCAGACACGAGCATTAGGGAGGTCGGGAACTGATGTTTTGCAATAATAGGTGTTCCAAATCATCTCAAAGTTGTTAGATGGGGCTGATGTAAGGGGACTGTTCAGGCCAGTGAAGTTCGTCCACACTCATCTTGACAAACTATTTCTGTATGGACCTCGCATTGTGCACGGGGGCATTGTCATGCAGAAACAGGAAAGGGCCTTCCCCAAACAGTGGCCACAAAGTTGGAAGCACAGAATTGCCTAGAATGTATGCTGTAGCGTTACGATTTCACTTCCTTGGAACTAACTTTATTTTAATTTTATTTAACCTTTATTTAACTAGGCAAGTCAGTTAAGAACAAATTCTTATTTTCAATGGCGGCCTAGGAACAGTGGGTTAACTGCCTCATTCAGGGGCAGAACGACAGATTTTTACCTTGTCAGCTCGGGATTCGATCTTGCAACCTTTCGGTTACTGGCCCGACGCTCTAGGATACCTAGGCACTAGGCTACCTGTCGCCCCACTAAGGGGCCTAGCCCGAACCTACGAAAAACATTCCAGACCATTATGCCGCATCCACCAAACTTTACAGTTGGCACTATGCATTGGGGCAGGTAGCGTTCTCCTGGCATCCGCCAAACCCAGATTATTCTGTCATCACTCCAGGGAACGTGTTTCCACTGCTCCAGGGTCCAATTGCGGTGACCTTTACACCATTCCAGCCGACGCTTGGCATTGCGCATGGTGATCTCAGGGTTGTGTGCAGCTGCTCTGCCATGGAAACCCATTTCATTAAGCTCCCGTCGAACAGTTTGTGCCGACTTTACTTCTAGAGGCGGTTTGGAACTTTGTAGTGAGTGTTGCAACTGTGGACATATGATTTTTACGTGCTTCAGTGGTCCGTTCTATGTGGCCTACCGCATCACGGCTGGGCCGTTGTTGCTCCTAAACGTGCCTTTGTTGCTCCCGAGTGGCGCGGCGGTTTAAGGCACTGCATCTCAGTGCTAGAGGCGTCACTACTGACCCTGGTTCAATTCCAGGCTGTATCACAACTGGCCGTGATTGGGAGTCCCATAGGGCGGCGCACAACTGGCCCAGCGTCGTCCAGGTTAGGGTTTGGCCGAGGTAGGCTGTCATGGTAAATAAAAATGTGCTCTTAATTGACTTGCCTTGTTAAATAAACGTTTCCACTTCACAATAACAGCACTTAAAGTTGACCGGGGCAGCTCTAGCAGGGCAGAAATCTCACTAACTTACTCTTTGCGAAGGTGGCATCCTATGAAGGTGCCATGTTGAAAGTCGCTGAGCTCTTCGGTACGGGCCATTCTACTGCCAATGTTTGTCTATAGAGATTGCGTGGCTGTGTGCTCGATTTTATACACCTGTCAGCAACGGGCTTTGCTGAAATAGCCAAATCTGCTGATTTTGAAGGGGTGTCCACATACTTTTGTATCTGTATTGTATCTACATAATTGTAAAAAATAAATAAATTGTGCAACAAAGCTTATATAGAGAATAAAGGTCAAACAATCAGGAATAATCTAATGAATTCAGGGCTTGTAGAATTATACCTAGGTTAAATATAAGCCTTCTACAACCATAAGATAAGACCCACTTGTTTACAGGGGTTGCATTAGCTTTCAGAAATCTGCATTTTCAAAATGCAGGCCTTTAAATATATATTTTAACGAAATTCGCCTGCATTTTACATAAAGTCAATAGTGTTATTTAAAATGTTTTAAAAAAGTTGCCAACAATTGAGTGTTAAGGGGCGAGCAACTATATAGTTTTTCTAAACAACACTAGTGCAACACATTGAGGAGTATTTTCATCAGATGACAACAGAAGTGCATCTCTGTTTTGCCTAGCAGCTATACAGGAGGAAATTGGCTTACAATCAATGTCTCCTGCCAATTCAATGTTCCCTCTAAGCTGCGCTGAGCTACCTGGCATTAGAAATAGCATCCTGCGCAGAGAAGCACAAGATTGAACTCCTCAACTTTCTAGAGTTTTCTCCGTTAACACTATCAACGTTTCCCTTTACTGTGGGTTATTGTGATCAATTCAGTGCAATATTAGCCACTTTTTAAATGCAGCCTAACAAAAAAAAAAAACTATGCATGAGATTTTGTTGTAGGCACAATGGATTGGAGTATGCAACTAGACCATTGTCAAATATGGATCTGTGCCGTTCACTTTGAACTGGACTGTGTTTACACCATGAGCGGTTGTGAGTAGATGCGCTTATTTTGAGATCAAAGCGAGAGCTGTATGTAGCCACGTGTGCACATTTGTTCATATCCTTTGCTAGTGGTGAGTTATTAGCCCAGTTATAGATAATATCTAGTCGGCAGTGGAGCAGTGATTGCATCTTACAAAAGCACAAAACATGTACATTTCTAGACATCTTCAAAAAGTGAGTCCCTTATTAAAGAGCATTTATTTCAGTCTTAAAGGGGAAGTGTTGTATTTTGAGACAGGCTTGAATAAGCTATGTAGCCAATACGCAGAGGGAGCCATTTGTCTGATAATCTGTAATAATGTTATGTGAATAATGCGTTTTATAAAGTGGTTTCTTGCATCAAACAACAACATTTTCAGTCACCTTGTCTGAAGGACAAGTGGAGAAACAGGTTAAAGGTCAAGCCCTGCATGTTTATTTTTTATTTTTTTCAAAAGTCTCATGGAATGTAGACCTACATTGAACGCCACACATGGGCTGCTACTGTAGGCTGAATGATAGAACAGCTATTTCCATGTTAAAATGTTATGGGATGCATTTTCTCCATTGTTTCTTATGGTAGGCCACTCTGTTAGGTCTACATTATGATCAAATAGCCACTGTCGCTCTTAAATGTAACTTAAAGGGGGTACAGCTTCAGTGTTCCAAGTAAGCGCGCACAATTTTCACATTCAAGTTTGCGCTCTGCAGACCTGAAATTTGCTCAGTGCTGGAAAAAATGAGAGAGAACATTGCTTACAATGAAAAGGCAAGTTTTTATTTTATTTAAATGTATACATTTTTTTTTTTTGCCAAAAATGATCAGGCCATCATATTTCTAATGTTTATCACAGAATGTAGCTAGCTACATTTGCTAATGTTTTGCTTGAAGTTAATTTTGCATTTTAATTTGCTATCGGAGGAATGTACTGGAGAAAAAAATGCCTACACATCAGTCAGAGAATTGTCTGGTGATCCAATGATGAGAGCGAAGATAAGTAGCACGGAATGTGTCCGTTTACATTCATGATTTAGCAGGAACTCTGACTGAAGCCAAGCAAAATGTACAATAAGAAGCATTTTAGATCTGCATTTTAAGTTTGAAAAAAAACAAAAAATGTCAACAACAAACCCTGCTTTTTAACCTGCTTTTTACCATCACTGTTCTGGCTTTCATTTATTTTGTTATGCATTTTATCAGAACTATAACAATGACTAACTTCAGGTAGCAGGTGTTCTAGAACATTAACACTTTTCATAAACAATATCTCTAGCACAAGCCCACGTGCTAGTGACTGGCCAGCTAATATTTTTATATTTTAAAGTCTAGCCAGCTTGGATCTATTTGATTTGCTAACAAGGTAGAACAGTTATGAATACACCCTCCTGTCTGTCTCCAACTGTTTGAACAACACGGCCTGTTCATTTTGTTTAGATGTTGAATTCAAGTGCTCCAACCTGGATAAGATGATGCTTATTTTTCAGAATGAGAACGAGTTGCCAGTTCCTTGTATAATTGAGCATTTTTTTTATGCTCATTGCACATGTATAAAACAGACTAGACGGCTAACACAACATCATGTGGATAAGATGCTGCTAGCTGCAATACCGTGTGCAACAAACTGGACGTGAACACAATCATGTTAATTCATACAAGTTTTTTTGTGTCTGCGCTGTATTTTTTTATGTCTGAGACGTGAGGGTATCATTTAGAAGGGCTACCAACCGATTTCGTTTGGACCAAACCTCAATTGACAATAGCGAGTTCAAACTGCTTGTCAGGGAGGAAGAGGTCATCTTTTTATATTTTGTAGTTAGGGGCGTGGTGTCCGGGTGGACCGGGGCGTGGTGTCCGGGTGGAACGGGGGCGTGGTGTCCGGGTGGAACGGTGCACAGAAGGAGCAAAGGAGACGAGACCTGAAAGAAACAAACGCTCATAAAAACATTTTTTAAGCCTCCCGGGTGGCGCAGTGGTTAAGGGCGCTGTACTGCAGCGCCAGCTGTGCCATCAGAGTCCCTGGGTTCGCGCCCAGGCTCTGTCGTAACCGGCCGCGACCGGGAGGTCCGTGGGGTGACGCACAATTGGCCTAGCGTCGTCCGGGTTAGGGAGGGATTGTTCGGTAGGGATCTCTTTGTCTCATCGCGCACCAGCGACTCCTGTGGCGGGCCGGGTGCAGTGCGCGCTAGCCAAGGTTGCCGGGTGCACGGTGTAGCCTCCGACACATTGGTGCGGCTGGCTTCCGGGTTGGACGCGCACTGTGTTAAGAAGCAGTACGGCTGGTTGGGTTGTGTATCGGAGGACGCATGACATTCTCCCGTACGGGAGTTGTAGCAATGAGACAAGATAGTAGCTACTACAACAATTGGATACCACGAAATTGGGGAGAAAAAGGGGTGAAATTAAAAAAATTAAAAAACATTTTTCAAACTTGATTCTTGCGATACAGGCATTTGAAAAACGTTCATTTGATGGTGCATTCGGAAAAGTACCTTGACCATTTCCACATTTTGTTGCGTTATAGCCTTACAACAACAAAAAACACAAGTTTAGAAATTCTTGCATATATATATAAACATGCCTTATTTACACAAGTATTCAGACCCTTTGCTATGAGACTCAATTGAGCTCAGGTGCATCCTGTTTCTATTGATCATCCTTGATGTTACTTGATTGGAGTCCACCTGACGTAAATTAAATTGATTGGGCCTGATTTGGAAAGGCACACACCTGTCTAAGGTCCCTCAGTTGACAGTGCACGACAGAGCAAAAACCAAGCCATGGGGTCAAAGGACTTCTTTCGTAGAGCTCAGAGACAGGATTGTGTCGAGCCACAGATCTGGGGAAGGGTACTAAAACATTTCTGCAGCATCGAAGGTCTCCAAAAATACAGTGACCTCCATTCTTAAATGGAAGAAGTTTGGAACCATCAAGACTCTTCCTAGAACTGACCGCGCGGCCAAACTGAGCAATTGTGGGAGAAGGGCCTTGGTCAGGGAGGTGACCAAGAACCTGATGGTCACTCTGACAGAGCTCCAGAGTTCCTCTGTGGAGATGGGAGAAACTTTCAGAAGGACAACCATCTCTGCAGCATTCCACCGATCAGGTCTTCATGGTAGAGTGGCTTTGGGACAAGTCTCTGAATGTCCTTGAGTTGCCCAGGCTTGAACCCAAGCCAACATCTCCGGAGAGACCTGAAAATAGCTGACTGAGCTTGAGAGGATCTGTAGAGAAGACTGGGATAAACTCCCCAAATACAGTTGTTTTGGCTATAATTGCTGCCCAAGGTGCTTCAACAAAGTATTGAGTAAAGTGTCTGAATACTTACGTAAATGTGATATTTCAGTTTTTGGCACATTTCTTAAAAACCTGTTTTTGCTTTTTCATTATGGCCTATTGTGTGTAGATTCATGGGGGGGGGGGGGGGGGGTCATTGAATCCATTTTATAATACGGCTATAACATAACAAAATGTGAAAAAAGTGAAGGGGCTTGAATACTTTCCTAATGTATTATCACCCAGCCCTAAACCCAATTGACATTTTCTTGGCCATATAACTTGTTGGACTGAAATGAAAAGTGGGTCCAACTTGTCTTATCGCAGGGATCATCAACTAGCCGACTGGCCGTTGTATTTATTTTCTCTTCTTTTTTCTTTTTTTTTCTTGAGCGGCTGTTCGAGGTGGGCTGGAATGCAATAAGGCACGAGGGGTGTGGTATATGGCCAAATATACCACGGCTAAGGGCTGTTCTTAAGCAAGACACAATGCAACTCGGAGTGCCTGGATACAGCCCTTAGCCGTGGTATATTGGCCATATAGCCACAAACCCCTGAGATTCCTTATTGCTATTATAAACTCGTAACCAACTGTTAGGTTCTATTTTTCAGAGTACAAACTCCCAAGCTTTAAACCAAGTTTATTCTGCCCTGAGGGTCAACACAGCTGCATTAGACAAAGACATGGTTTCATCCATGGTAGTATTCGTACCCCACCTTGGGTGGAGTCTCCTCGTTATCGCCAAACATTGCATCAATATTGTCTGTCAGGGAGTTGAGTGATCTGGTCCTTAAAATGGTTCCTCCCCTTATCTGTGCTGCCACGTGTTTTCCCTGCACTCAGCCCCTCCCCAAGCTTCATTATGGTACCCCTCATGTCTCTTTTATAACTAATGATTAATAATTATTAAAGCTCAAAAACCAAACCTATCACAATATAATTAGAGCAGTTAAAATAAATGTTTTGTCATACCTGTTGTATACAAGTCTGTCAGCCAATCAGCATTGACCTCAAGCCACCCAGTTTATAATTACAAATAATTTGTAGACTGCAAGAAGCCCAACACATGTTTGACCCCAAAAAAATATATATTTTCAAACCTTGCTTACATTGGTATACAATCACGTGTCTCTCTATGCTTGAACAGATTTCTTATTAAAATCACTCAAGCTCATTTCCTGGTGTTTTTACAGTCTTGTGTATATGAAACCGCCCGCGGGCAGCCAGTTTGGGGAACCCTGCCTTACTGCCTCAACTGTTCTTACAGTTGTACGTTTTTCTCCCTCCAGTGAAGCTGAACGGTGGCAGGCAGGTCCAAGGAGTCCTGCGAGGATTTGACCCCTTCATGAACCTGGTGATGGATGACTGCTTGGAGATGGCCCCTGGGGGAATACAGAACACCATAGGCATGGTGGTCAGTACCCAACAGCGTTGTTAACTACACTATCTCTGGGGACAGACACATTTTGCTTTTATTCTCAATGTTATCACATACCATTTTTATTTTTTTGAAAGTAAATTAAGTAATTTTTTCCCCCCCGGATCTGTAGGTAATCAGAGGAAACAGTATCATCATGTTGGAGGCCCTTGAGAGAGTATGAGGAGTTGGGATGGCAGAATCGTCTTCAAGAAAGTGGAATAATGGACCTTTTTCTATCTGGATACGTTTACAGATGTTTAATTTGGGAATGTTTTGAATTGTGAAATCTTGTGAATAAACTTGGATATTTGTTTTCTTTATTTTGGTGTAATTCTGTTTTTAGCCCTACATGTTTCAAGCACTTGATTGATTATTCTTGACAATGTGTGCATACATAGGCGTTTATCAGAAGATACGTTTAAAAAGGCATTGCGCGAACGCTAGTTGACAACTTTCTTCAAACTGCACGCAGAGACATACAAATGGTACCAACCAATAAGAGCTAATTTACTCGAACCGAGCCCGACATTCTACATTGGGTTAGGGCTGGGTAGGGAAAGTATTTTATTTTAGGGTATGGACAGAGCTCTGCTACCACTAAATTCATTACTAACATTTTGATACTGAGCCATTCGCTGCTCTACAGTCATATCTGACTAAGATCATTAGTGTCAGAAGGGCTTCAACCTCGTCACATATAAAACGAGAGATTATTACACAGAAAATAACGTTCCTTGCGTTTTGTCGAAGTTTAGTGACGAAAAGTAGCTAACTGCTCTCATGCCTCGTCATTGAGCTGAGCCAGCATTGCTATACGGATACTCAGCCGCCATGAGCAGGGAGCCAGTGACCAGTGCAGCTAATGGATTTACTAACGGAGTCGATTTATTTCTGGGTTCGTGCGGGTCTCATAGTTCAACAAACACCCAGCTAGATAGTGTGCACTAGATCGAATTGATGCGGAATGGTTTATCAATAGTCAACACAAGGCGTCGCCCACTCACCTCCACACAAGCGTTCTATAATATAGAAAGGACTTTTATTTTGACAGGTTGATAACGTTGCTGTTGCTTACGCACGGTCGGTGGATTGAGGGTATGTGGAAAGTAGGAATGTCGGAGGAGGTTGGAAAAGCGTTACAAGCGGTGGTAGACAGGGTAAATCAAGCCGCGGCACGTCGACTCAAGGTAAATCCAGTGCAATATTATCTTGGGAAGAACCGGTGTATGTACTTTAGATTGTCATGTCGTGAGAAATGGTCTTATCATTTAAGTGTCGAGGGTCGGAGGACCAGTTATGCAAGGAAAAACACCAACCTTTGAATTGAGAAAGCACACCGTAACATTCACATTACGTTTTGATACGTGCTGATTATTTTAATGCAAACTCTTTAAAGGCGCGCGCTGCTTGCAACCAGTTTGCGCGTGGAGGGTTCTAGAGGATCTGCTGCTTTTATCATTTTGATGTAAACGTCAACAATATTTTGTAAACGTTGCAAAACATTTCTTCCATCAACTTCCGTTCACTCCTGAGCGTAAGGAATGACCGTTTTGATTGGTTCAATTGAGACCATCCCACCACCATTCGAAAACAGTAGGTATACTAGAAGTTGATAGACTCCTTCCAAAATTCAGACCACACATACACAGAAATTAGGTGAAGCAACTGTCAATTCCAGCCAGGGTTCATTAAATTCACTGCTGCACAATTTTTTTTAATTTTTTTTTTTATTTCACCTTTTATTTAACCAGGTAGACTTTGTTGAGAACAAGTTCTCATTTACAACTGTGACCTGGCCAAGATAAAGCAGTGCAGCACAAACAACAGAGTTACACATGGAATACATACAGTCAATAATACAGTATATATACAGTGCGTGCAAATGAGGTAGGATTACTGGAGGTAAGGCAATAAATAGGCCATAGTGGCAAAAATAATTATAAAATAGCAATTAAACACTGGAGTGATAGATGTGCAGAAGATGAATGTGCAAGTATAGATACGGGGGTGCAAAGGAGAATAAATACATAAATGGGGATGAGGTAGTTGGATGGGCTGTTTACAGATAGGCTATGTACAGGTGCAGTGATCTGTGAGTTGCTCTGACCGCTGGTGCTTAAAGCTAGTGAGGGAGAGATCCAGCTTCAGTGGTTTTTACAGTTCGTTCCAGTCATTGGCAGCAGAGAACTGGAAGGAAAGACGACCGAAGGAGGAATTGGCTTTGGGGGTGACTAGAGAGATATACCTGCTGGAGCTCGTGCTGCTATGGTGACCAGTGAGCTGAGATAAGGCGGGGCTTTACTTAGCAAAGACTTAAAGATGACCTGGCGCCAGTGGGTTTGGCGACGGAATATGAAGCGAGAGCCAGCCAACGAGAGCATACAGGTTGCAGTGGTGGGTAGTGTATATGGGGCTTTGGTGACAAAACGGATGGCACTGTGATAGACTGCATCCAATTTACTGAGTAGGGTGTTTTGTAAATGACAACGCCGAAGTCAAAGATCGGTAGGTTAGTCAGTATTATGAGGGTATGTTTGGCGAGTTTACGAGGAGAGTTTACAGTTTAACCAGACAACTAGGTATTTGTAGTTGTCCACATATTCTAAGTCAGAACCGTCCAGAGTAGTGATCAAATCAAATTTATTTGTCACATACACATGGTTAGCAGATGTTAATGCGAGTGTAGCGAAATGCTTGTGCTTCTAGTTCTGACAATGCAGTAATAACCAACGAGTAATCTAACTAACAATTCCAAAACTACTACCTTATACACACAAGTGTAAAGGGATAAAGAATATGTACATAAAGATATATGAATGATTGATGGTACAGAGCGGCATAGGCAAGATGCAGTAGATGGTATCGAGTACAGTATGAGATGAGTATGTAAACAAAGTGGCATAGTTTGTGGCTAGTGATACATGTATTACATAAAGATGCAGTAGATGATATAGAGTACAGTGTATATATATATGAGATGAATAATGTTGGGTATGTAAACATTATATTAAGTAGCATTGTTTAAAGTGGCTAGTGATATATTTTACATCAATTCCCATTATTAAAGTGGCTGGAGTTGAGTCAGTGTGTTGGCAGCAGCCAGCCATGTTAGTGGTGGCTGTTTAACAGTCTGATGGCCTTGAGATATAAGCTGTTTTTCAGTCTCTCGGTCCCAGCTTTGATGCACCTGTACTGACCTCGCCTTCTGGATGATAGCGGGGTGAACAGGCAGTGGCTCGGGTGGTTGTTGTCCTTGATGATCTTTATGGCCTTCCTGTGACATCGGGTGGTGTAGGTGTCCTGGAGGGCAGGTAGTTTGCCCCCGGTGATGCGTTGTGCAGACCTCACTACCCTCTGGAGCGCCTTACGGTTGTGGGCGGAGCAGTTGCCGTACCAGGCGGTGATACAGCCCGGCAGGATGCTCTCGATTGTGCATCTGTAGAAGTTTGTGAGTGCTTTTGGTGAGGTTGAAGAGGCGCTGCTGCGCCTTCTTCACGACGCTGCCTGTGTGGGTGGACCAATTCAGTTTGTCTGTGATGTGTACGCCGAGGAACTTAAAACTTGCTACCCTCTCCACTACTGTCCCGTCGATGTGGATAGGGGGGTGTTCCCTCTGCTGTTTCCTGAAGACCACGATCATCTCCTTAGATTTGTTGAAATGATGCTGGTCGGGGCGGGCAGGTGTGGGCAGTGATTGGTTGAAGAGCATGCATTTAGTTTTACTTGTGTTTAAGAGCAGTTGGAGGCCACAGAAGGAGAGTTGTATGGCATTGAAGCTCGTCTGGAGGTTAGTTAACACAGTGTCCAAAGAAAGGCCAGAAGTATACAGGATGGTGTCATCTGCGTAGAGGTGGATCAGAGAATCACCAGCAGCAAGAGCGACATCATTAATGTATACAGAGAAAAGAGTCAGCCCGAGGATTTGAACCCTGTAGCACCCCCATAGAGACTGCCAGAGGTCTGGACAACAGGCCCTCCGATTCACTGAACTCTGTCTGAGAAGTAGTTGGTGAACCAGGTGAGGCAGTCATTTGAGAAACCAAGGCTGTTGAGTCTGCCGATGTCAATCACCGCATTCTCAGAGTCGAAAGCCTTGGCCAGGTCGATGACTACAGCTGCACAGTATTGTCTCTTATCGATGGCGGTTATGATATTGTTTAGGACCTTGAGCGTGGCTGAGGTGCACCCATGACCTGCTCAGAAACCAGATTTCATAGCGGAGAAGGTACGGTGGGATTCGAAATGGTCGGTGATCTGTTTGTTAACTTGGCTTTCGAAGACCTTAGAAAGGCAGGGTAGGATAGATATAGGACTGTAGCAGTTTGGGTCTAGAGTATCTCCTCCTTTTGAAGAGGGGGATGACTGTGGCAGCTTTCCAATGTTTGGGGATCTCAGATGATACGAAAGAGAGGTTGAACAGGCTAGTAACAGGGGTTGCAACAATTTTGGCAGATAATTTTGGAAAGAGAGGGTCCAGATTGTCTAGCCCGGCTGATTTGTAGGGGTCCAGATTTTGCAGCTCTTTCAGAACATCAGCTATCTGGATTTGGGTGAAGGAGAAATGGGGGAGGCTTGGGTGAGTTGCTATGGGGGGTGTAGAGCTGTTGACCGGGGTAGGGGTAGCCAGGTGGAAAGCATGGCCAGCCGTAGAAAAATGATTTTGAAATTCTCAATTGTCGCAGATTTATCGGTGACAGTGTTTCCTAGCCTCAGTGCAATGGGCAGCTGGGAGGAGGTGCTCTTATTCTCCAAGGACTTTACAGTGTCCCAGAACTTTTTTGAGTTTGTGCTATAAGATGCAAATTTCTGTTTGAAAAAGATAGGAAAGCAAAGGCTAACTGCCTGTGTATATTGGTTCCTAACTTCCCTGAAAAGTTGTGTATCGCGGGGGCTATTCGAAGCTATTGCAGTACGCCACAGGATGTTTTTGTGCTGGTCAAGGGCATTCAGGTCTGGAGTGAACCCATTCTTTGAATGGGGCATGCTTATTTAAGATGGTGAGGAAAGCACTTTTAAAGAATAACCAGGCATCCTCTACTGACGGAATGAGGTCAATGTCCTTCCAGGATACGCGGGCCAGGTCGATTAGAAAGGCCTGCTCGCTGAAGTGTTTATAAAAATATATATACCTGGGACACGACGAGGACAAAAAGACGTCTGACTGCTACGCCATCTTGGACAAACAATGAAACATAATACAGAGTAGACAGACAAAGACGACCCTTTCAGATTCCTGTCATCTTGATTGTAAGGAAATGCCAGCATGCTAAAATAAGTGCATTTGGACAGCATAGCTTGGTTGTGTTTAGGAAGGCACAATGTTTTACGCGTTACCAGTACAGCTAACACAATATAGTTTTCTACATGACAGAGGCATTCCTGTTCTGTATTGTCTTCCTGAATGAGCCTCAGATGTCGGCTGGGTTCATATAACACATAATTTATTTACAATATATTTTTTTGCTTTTCTTTTTCCTCTGCTCTCCCACCCAAGACGTTACCCGCGGTGCCGCCCCGCCTGGTAGCTGTAAGTAAGACGAAACCACCTGACATGGTGATCGAGGCGTACCGAAAAGGACATCGCAACTTTGGTGAAAACTATGTGAGTGTTATACTGAGTATTGTACACTGGTCCTCTAGCTCAGTTAGTAGAACATGGTCCTCTGTAGTTCAGTTTGTAGAACATGGTCCTCTGTAGTTCAGTTTGTAGAACATGGTCCTCTGTAGTTCTGTTAGTAGAACATGGTCCTCTGTAGCTCAGTTAGTAGAACATGGTCCTCTCTAGCTCAGTTAGTAGAACACTGTCCTCTATAGCTCAGTTAGTAGAACATGGTCCTCTGTAGCTCAGTTAGTAGAACACGGTCCTCTGTAGCTCAGTTTGTAGAACATGGTCCTCTGTAGCTCAGTTAGTAGAACATGGTCCTCTCTAGCTCAGTTAATTGAGCATGGTCCTCTGTAGTTCAGTTAGTATAGCATGGTCCTCTGTAGTTCAGTTAGTAGAACACGGTCCTCTGTAGCTCAGTTAGTAGAACATGGTCCTATGTAGCTCAGTTAGTAGAACATGGTCCTCTCTAGCTCAGTTAGTAGAAAATTGTCTTCGCCCTTTTTCCATAAACAAACACTGTCACATGTAATCAATGTAAGATAAAATCCTTATGTTTCCAAAACCGTACCGCAAGCGACCAGTGTTCATTCTCAGATTGAGTGTCGGGGCTCCGAAACTAAAATCCCCCGTACAGAAGACTTCTTTGTCCAATGAGAGTTGTGTAATGTAATGGAACTGAGAGTTGGGATCAAAGTCCTCTGTAGCTCAGTCGGTTGAGAATGTCGCTTTGTAATGCCAGGATGGTGGTTTTGATTCCCGGGACCACCCGTACGTATAATCAATGCATGCATGATTGTGAATCGCTTTGGATGATAAAAATCTGATAAATGGCATTCGTTATATACAGTGGGGAGAACAAGTATTTGATACACTGCCGATTTTGCAGGTTTTCCTACTTACAAAACATGTAGAGGTCTGTAATTTTTTTATCGTAGGTACACTTCAACTGTGAGAGACGGAATCTAGATTCTGTCTCTCACAGTTGAAGTGATAAATATAGCTTGCCTATGATAAAAAAAATTACAGACCTCTACATGCTTTGTAAGTAGGAAAACCTGCAAAATCGGGCAGTGTATCAAATACTTGTTCTCCCCATTGTATATGATGGGAACATGTTGTACAGTTCCACATAAAACCTTTATTAGTAGTGTGAAGACATTTGTGGCTTGACTTTTTATTTTTTGTTCCTTTTACCTCTCACTCTTAGGTGAATGAACTTGTGGATAAAGCTTCAAATCCTCAGGTGTGTTGAAAGGTTTAAGTCACATTATTCTTTACCATATGTAATATGTCTATCCAGCAACCGATTAAAAAAATATATATTTCTGTCCTAACCTAGATTTTAGAATCATGCCCAGATATCGAGTGGCATTTTATTGGCCATTTACAGAAGAATAATGTCAACAAACTTTTGGGTAAGTAATATGTCACATCTTGTGCAACATCCTATGCCTCCATATCTCTAAAGCTTTTAACATCAACTTGCATGTCTTCCTATACCCAGCGGTCCTTGTCAAAAATAACGCTTTTTTTTTAACACCATTCTGTAGAAGCCTTTAGTAACACTGGCATATCTTCACTCTGCCCACACACTTCCCACAGGTGTACCAAACCTGTTCATGGTGGAGACAGTGGACTCTGTCAAGTTGGCCGACAAGGTAAACAGCTCCTGGCTGCGGTTGAGAACAGCTAGTACGCAGACGTTAAAGATCATGGTTCAGATCAACACCAGTGGGGAGGAAAGTAAGTGTTCACACCAGGGGTTGGAACCCCAATATTTTTTCCCCCAATCGTTTTGTTCTGAACAGAACCATCATTTTTGTTGTTGTTGTTACGTTACACTGTTCCGACCAGAAAAATAAAGTTCTGAACCTGGTTCGAACCGCCAAAAAAGTACCACTTTATATCTTTCCTTTCTGTTATTTTTTAAACCTCTGAAATATACATTTATTTTTATATTAAGCTCGTTATTAAATTACCAATCAGTGCGGGTAGAGCAGCTTTCTGTGGAGTGGATAAGCGATTTAATCTGTATAGGAAATCCGTTATGAACAAATTTTGCAGTGAAATCATGGTTTAATCCTATTGAAAGACAAACACACTGTGCTGCCAGTCACAGTGTAGGGCACGAGATGCATCAGGAATTTTGCATCAGGAATTTTGAGGATGGAGGAAGCTAGTAGTGCTGGGCATCTTGTTATGACATGCATTATTGGAATTAGGCACGCAGAATTATAGCTACGGAGCAGCGACTACTATGACGGAACTTTGAATGACTTTGATCTGCTGAGTTGATTTAACGTTGGACCAGAGCTAGCTAGCTATCAAGCTTGTGTGTGCAGAGCGGCACCAGAATTTAAAATAAAACATTTACCTTTTTTGTAGTTAATAAATCCAATGTGAAACATGGTAACTATAGTATCAAATAGCATTGAAAAAGTCCATTCATTCTTCTCTAATTAAACATCTCTCCCTAATTTCTGAATTACACTTTGTCAGTAGGCTACAGTAACCTATGCTTACATGGGGAGGGGCAGGTAGCATATACACCGACCGGCTGGCAAAGATATCCAACTGGCAGGCAGATGCTGGAATAAGTCTCTGCGTGACAGAGTAAGGGCTTTGCATAGGCGCTTTGTTGCGTTTTTTTTTGTGGGACTGGAATAAAATGCTCGGAACGTGAAATAACGTTACTAACCGGTTCCCATGCTTTTAAAATTACGGTTCTGTTCCGGAACAGCATAGATCACTCTCGTTTTCGGTTCGGGTTCTGTTCCTCAAATCATTTTGTTGTTTTCTGTTTTTTTGGTTCTGTTTCATGAACCTGTTTCAACCCTTGGTTCACACACACGCAGGTTGGCATTTATTGAGGTGACTCATGTACTGGAGGAAGCACTGCAGAGGTCACTAGCTGGCACATCCGCAATGTCATAAAATCTGCTTTTTAAATTGAATCCTAACCCTGACCTTTAATAAAATAAGACCAAAAGGCTAATTTTTGTTTTTAATATTTTATCCAACATATATATCTAGACAATTTTGACTTTGCAGCTGGCCCATCTAGTAGAATTCACTCAGTTCTGTCTCAAGGGCAACAATCATGAAGTCAACCTGCTTCACAGACAGATACACAAACTGCTGTTCCACACGGTGTACAAAACATTAAGAACACCATCCGAATATTGAGTCCCCCGCCCCCATTATGCCCTCAGAAGAGCCTCAATCCGTCGGGGCAGGGACTCTACAAGGTGTCGAACGCGTTCCACAGGGATGCTGGCCCATGTTGACTCCAATGCTTTCCACAGTTGTTAAGTTGGCTGGATGTCCTTTGGGTGGTGGACCATTCTTGATACACACGGGAAATTGTTGAGTGTGAAAAACCCAGCAGCGTTGCAGTTCTTGACACAAACTGGTGCGTCTTGTACCTACTACCATAACCAAAGGCAGTTACACTTTTATTCTTGCCCATTCACCCTCTGAATGGAACACAGACACAATCCATGTCTCAAGGCTTATAAATCCTTCTTTAACCCGTCTCCTCCCCTTCATCTAAACTGATTTGAAGTGGATTTAACAATTGACGTCAATAAGGGATCATAGCTTTCACCTGGATTGGCCTTGGTCAGTCAAAGTCATGGAAATAGCAGGTGTTCTTAATGTTTTGTACACTGTACATTACCTCTAGGTAAACATGGACTGCCTCCTGGTGAGACCGTGACCACAGTGAAACACATTTTATCCAAATGCTCTGCCCTACACTTCTCCGGACTCATGACCATTGGTCGCTATGGTTACGACCTAGCTGATGGCCCTAACCCGGATTTTCAGGTATTTGACTGTTATGATTACCCTAATGTTTTATGTTAAGGCTTTTGGTAAACATCTATAGGTGTGTGTGTGTGTGTAAGTCTGCTGCGCATCACCAACCAGGCTTTGCTGAGTCGGCGACAGGAAGTGTGTGCCAGTCTACAGCTGCCGCTTGAAGATGTGGAGCTTAGTATGGGCATGTCCACTGACTTCGAACACGCGGTAAGTTCCACTGTTCCAGCCTTCTTAATGGCTAATACAATATGTTCTTAACATACTGAATGATCAAATATTGATTAGGCTACCCATTTGCAACTCGATTGCTCATGCTGTTTGTATAAGTTATAACCTTCTGAGGTATATCTCCTCTTCCATTTCCTCCTTTTAGATTGAGGTGGGTTCAACCAACGTGCGAGTGGGTAGTACTATTTTTGGTAATAGGGATTATCCCAACACTCCCACTCCCAGTCCAGAGAGAAAGTCAAAGGTTCCTACAGAAGAGGCAGCTAAGAAGATGGAGCGTCTCACTGTGACAGAACAGTGATGTTTCTCCTTCCTACACTCACAACAGGCTGAAAAGGATTTAGTATTTGAATGAGATTTTCTGGGGGGAAAAAACAACAGCAGGTTTCCACAGTATGTCTTTATGATGTCTTTGGTTGATGTAGTAGTTTTCTACAGAGCCCATTCATTTATTTGAGCATTTTGGGATGACGTTCGATCTTTTAAGTTGACATTAGACATAGATTCTCATTAATCAATTGATGGTATAGGATATAAGAAGTTCCCTACCTCACATCTTGATCTTGTGCCAACCCCTAGATTCAATAGATACCGTTTTACACAGTAACGGAAATCAAGATAATTTGGAGAGTCAAGCAGAGGTCGACTCTCTCGACTCCCCCTTATCATGACGTATGGTATGAGTCAATTAAATTGTTTTGTATGGTGTCAGATATTTGACGTTTTTTTATAATTGATAAACCAAATTAGAAAACGGCAGGTAAAAAATGATTCATACCATATGTTTACATTGCCACGTTATTTCATTTTGTGTGATGTCAGTGATTCTTCTGGTCTGAATTATTTGTTGGTGCAGTAAAAGATTTAAGAATGAACCTATGCAAAGAGGAAATAGTTTAGTTTGTTCTGTTATGAGATTTTCTATCCTATAGTTATTATGGAACAATAATGATGTAGTTACCATCAATGTAAAACTAAATCCATAACCAAGGGTGATAATGAACACATTCAGTGAATTGTATTGCAAAAACATTAACTTAAACAAGATACAGGGTTAAATTGATACTGAGGAAGGTGACAAGCAATACAATATTTATTGAAAATAACTGTTGTTAGAAAAAAATCCTGTTCAGGGAATGCTACATAAACAGACCACAGATGGGAATCAAACACTTTTTCCATTTTTATTGAGTACATTGAAATGACAGCCAACCAAAAGTAAAAAACCTTAATAATGACAAATTAAAACCTTGTGACTTTATTCCTTGTCATAACACTACAGTATTTGTATTGACATCTTACTGATATCTAGCTTGTAACCTAAACCCTTGTTCAGTTTTGAATAACTCAAGGGGTATTTTATCATGGGCATTCATTTCACAACATTCAAATTGAATCTGCACCTAATTTAATTAGTTGGGTCTTTTTTTTCTTTTTTTTTTTTAAAACGGGGCTGTTTGGACCTCTGGAAATATAAATCATGTCATTTTTTCTGGAATGATACTGCTCTTCAACAGAAGGTAAGGTTGTGGATGCCATTCTACTTGTGAACTGGTGTTTGGGCGTGAACAGGTTAGTCATTAAGATATCCCTATTATTAGCTATGTTACAATCCAAATAAATACAAGAGTTTTAAACCAAAAGTATACAGTTTTCAGAAAGACCAAGATCTACAAAATACTTGTAATGTGGATCTGACTGCTTAGTTCAAAGTGACACAAAAAAGGAAATGTTTACTTTTGCCACTGCTTATATGTACAGTCCAACAAAGTTTTATACAACAACTACACAGCAGTAGACCTGATACAACAACATGGACACAGGTGCTGCTTACTCCTTAACACAATAATTAAAATCACGGAATAATAATGGACAATACAAAACGCACTGGATGGCATCAATTCATTTGCTTCCCAGGTTTAAAAAGGGGCAATCTGCAGTTGTTACATTTTTTAGACTTTTAGACAAATTAATATGTACCCATTTGATTCTTGAATAACTTACAAATGCCTCATGAGCTTAGTTCAACTGTTGTACCTCATCAGAACCTAAAATAAAAGCTTGTTTTACTTCATTGTTTATAAACAAAGTAAATGTAAACAATTTTGATCTCAAAGTTGGTCAAGTCCTTGAATTTATAGCTTTGACTAAAAATTTGAGTGTGGTTAAATTTCTCCAACCCTATCCTTCAGCTGCAGATTGCCCATTTAAAGGGCAACTCGACCACTTCTCAACCTCATTTATCTCCAGCATAATACCATTGTTGACATATGTGAAATGGCACATTTGTTAATTTTAAAACAATTAAGTGAAGTTCTACCTGATGACATCAAAAGTTAACATTTTAAAAACTGATTTTCAAACATTTGTGGTGACATGGGGAGCAAGAAAAGAATTGCAGGTTTGGAAAATCACTTATTTTTAACCCACAGAGAAGCATTTTTTTTTTTTTAGGACCTTATCAATTTAACCACAAATGAGCTGGTTTCACATATGTACACTTGAGGTTGAAAGTGGCGGAATTGCCCTTTTTAAGCATCTACTAAATCACATCAACACCTGTCTCTCTGCCAGTCAGCTCTGTATGGGTGTGATGCCGGTCTTAAACTCAATCAGTGATGGCCTGAGAGCATTACACCAACTTCTTGGCCTCAAAGAAGCTCTTGAGGTGCTTCATCTGCCAGATGCCAGTGACGATGAGAATAAGCGTCTGAGCTATCGACCACCAAAGCACACGCTGGTTGGTGCTCTCACTTGTCATGCGGAACCGCTCCTCACGATACTGTTAAAAGAGATACACAGACAGTAACGAGAACATTGAAAGACAAGGGGAAGTCCTCACGATACTGTGAAGAGACACAGACATTCCACAACATGGATTTGTATGGCATGTTTAAATACATTTTCAAGATTTTATTATCACATATGTTGTAGCTTAGTCTACATTTTTGAGTTGAATAACTTAATCTTTCAACTCACCCGCTGATAGTTTTGCTCTTTCTGGATTTGTTCTACTTGGTCCAGTAATTGTCGAGCTCTCAATTGCAGCTCTGTGAGCTTGTCTTTTGCTGCGATTTCAGGGTAGTTGTTGGTATGCTCACCAACCTGAATATCCAGGTGGACTCTCTGTAAGATAGAGCACAAGGTTATAATGACAGACTTGTGTATGTGTGTCGTTCAGAGGGTGAATGGGCAAGAAAAAAAAGGTGTAAGTGCCTTCGAAACAGGGTGTGGTAGTCGGAATCAGGCGCAACGGTTTGAGCGTGTCAAGAACGGCAACGCTGCTGGGTTTTTCACGCTCAACAGTTTCCTTGTGTGTATCAAGAATGGTCCACCACCTAAACGACATCCTGCCAACTTGACACAACTATGGGAAGCATTGGAGTCAACGTGGGCCAGCATCCCTGTGGAGCACTTTCAACACCTTGTAGAGTCCATGCCCCCCAACGAATTGAGGCTGGTATTCTTAATGTTTTGTATACGCAGTGTATTTACTGCTTTATGGAAGGTTATTTTGTTGTGAGCAGAACATTTTTCTGAACAACCCATTCTGTATGAGCAACACATCCCACTCATACCAGTTTGCCACCAGCAAACAGGGCCATCTTGGTGGAGTTGGAGTGCAGGCAGATTTGATGCTCGCCCGGGGTATGGGATGTGAAGGTGAACCGTCCATCTGACCCATACTGACGAGACAGGATGATCTAGAATAAGAAGGGTTTGGAGAGAAATATAGACATGCTGATGAAATGTACGTGGAGGCATTGTGTTCATGATGTAATATTTAGATATTTGTCTTGTGTATATGTATTGTGTGATGCAAAATGAATTGCCTCATTGAGGTCATTCAAGTTCTCTGAATATACAAACTGTAGTGACTGTACACATTTCAGAGTGTGGTAACTTTATTTCTAATCTCTCATGAACTGACAACGCAAATTACGCAAAATTGTTGTTCTGGGTTAACCTGAGATTACATTACGTCTAATGTCTTTTCTCAATGATGAACAACTGACCTTAGTATCTGGATCCTTGATCTCCACATGCATTCCAAGGCCAGGTGTGGCTGGGAGGAACGATCCGGTCTGCTTGTCCCACAGCTGGGTCCTGTATTTCCCTAATAATAGAGAGACGACATTTGACAAATAAAATCATTTTATGAAAGCTATTCCTCATATCCTCAATAGATGGCCTACTCCATCTCAAATAACAATACACTGCACTGGCTCACCACATATTACATCTTCTCATATTTTGTAGCTAGCTCGAAAACTCTTTATTTATTAATACCCATGTGATAGATATTTTTCCTCCATCCGGAAATGAAAGACATGCATATGCACTAACTGACTGAATAAAAATAGCCTATGAGCCAGAAGCAGCTAGCTCGCTAACGCTAAAACCATAGCTAGCTAACTTACCAATAACCATAGTTTCATCTGGAATTTCCTCTATAAAGCATTTTTTCTCCGTCTCCCCAATGTGAAAATAGAGAGCGTAACTTGGAGAGAGCCAAGCAAATAATATGATAATTCCGGCGCCGGGTACAGTGAGCATCATGTCAAAACAGCTTTGTTGTCACCATCAGCAGAGTCAGCGCAGTAGATGCTAGTGATGAGTCGTTCGCGAACAAACGACTCTTTTTTTTTGTTGTTGAACGGATCTCTTTGGTGAAATTGGGAACCGAACCGCATCGGTGAAAGAGCCGTTCATTTGGTTCCCTGATTTGCATACTGCTACTACTGCTTTTTGAGCTCAAATCAAACGTTTTTCTGTACATAATAAAAAACAATGATCCAAAATAGGATGAATCCTCACTGCAGAAACAATAAATAGTGGGGAGAGGGCGTCAATCTGATCCGTTTGGGAGACAAACGAGCCGGCTCTTTTACGTGAACGGAGCCGATTGAGCCGGCTCACTAAAAAGAGTCCGAATGCCCATCACAAGTAAGACGCAATTACCTGCTGCTGTACTTTTATTTTGAAACCCCGTCGGAAGTGTTTTTATTATTTTTACAGGATCACACACTACCCAGAATGCACTTCGTCGAGACAGCTCTTGGTGGCGTTATGATGTGGGGATATCTCGGCATCTACAATTGCATTTTGCTGTGGGACCTTATAAAACGGTGTTTGAATGTTGTAAAGACAATTTGTCTGTGGCATTTAGCACATTTTTTTTCTGATTCAAAGATATGGCTTAGTGCAAAGATGCAGAAAGCGAGGCTGGAAGAGCCATGCAGCTGATTTTTTTTAAAAGCATGAAAGAGAACAACTTTCATTTTTTTTTTGTCTGTTATGATCTCTCAGTGACTCATGATTATGTACGAAGTCTTCTGTCGAAAGCTGTTGTCAGTATCTCGTCTCTGCTCTCCTGTCTACCACCAGGAAGCTGGAGAAGAAGAGAAAGGATGCCAGTTTATCCTTTAATCCTGAAGAGGAGGAGACGGAGGAGGAAGAGGACTGTGAGTGGTGTTAATAATAAATCAGTTGCTTATATCCACAATACTTATGTATATTAGCTGATTAGCTGTTGTTGTCTCACCTGTTGTTTTAGCTAGCTCTCCCAATTAACACCTGCGATTACTTTATGCCTCGCTGTATGTCTCCCTCAAATGTCAATATGCCTTGTATACTGTTGTTCAGGTTAGTTATCATTGTTTTAGTTTGCAATGGACCCCCTAGTTCCACTCTTCCTTTGTCCCACCTCCCACACATGCGGTGACCTCACCCATTACAACCAGCATGTCCAGAGATACAACCTCTCTTATCATCACCCAGTGCCTGGGCTTACCTCCGCTGTACCTGCACCCCACCATACCCCTGTCTGCGCATTATGCCCTAAATATATTCTACCATGCCCATAAATCTGCTCCTTTTATTTTTTGTCCCCAACGCTCTAGGCGACCAGTTTTGATAGCCTTTAGCCGCACCCTCATACTACTCCTCCTTTGTTCCGCGGGTGATGTGGAGGTAAACCCAGGCCCTGCATGTCCCCAGACACCCTCATTTGTTGACTTCTGTGATTGAAAAAGCCTTGGTTTCATGCATGTCAACATCAGAAGCCTCCTCCCTAAGTTTGTTTTACTCACTGCTTTAGCACACTCTGCCAACCCTGATGTCCTTGCCGTGTCTGAATCCTGGCTTAGGAAGACCACCAAAAATTTTGAGATTTCCATACCCAACTATAATATTTTCCGTCAAGATAGAACTGCCAAAGGGGACGAAGTTGCAGTCTACTGCAGAGAGAGCCTGCAAACTAATATCATACTTTCCAGGTCCATACCCAAACAGTTCGAACTACTAATTAAAAAAATTACTCTCTCCAGAAATAAGTCTCTCACTGTTGCCGCCTGCTACCGACCCCCCTCAGCTCCCAGCTGTGCCCTGGACACCATTTGTGAATTGATTGCCCCCCCATCTAGCTTCAGAGTTTGTTCTGTTAGGTGACCTAAACTAGGATATGCTTAACACCCCGGCAGTCCTACAATCTAAGCTAGATGCCCTCAATCTCACACAAATCATCAAGGAACCCACCAGGTACAACCCTAAATCTGTAAACATTGCCTGTATCCGCTACGGGTCCACAGTCAAACGACCACCCCTCATCACTGTCAAACGCTCCCTAAAACACTTCTGCGAGCAGGCCTTTCTAATCGACCTGGCCCGGGTATCCTGGAAGGATATTGACCTCATCCCGTCAGTTGAGGATGCCTGGTCATTCTTTAAAAGTAACTTCCTCACCATCTTAGATAAGCATGCTCCGTTCAAAAAATGCAGAACTAAGAACAGATATAGCCCTTGGTTCACTCCAGACCTGACTGCCCTCGACCAGCACAAAAACATCCTGTGGCAGACTGCAATAGCATTGAATAGTCCCCGCGATATGCAACTGTTCAGGGAAGTCAGGAACCAATACACGCAGCCAGCTTTTTCAAGCAGAAATTTGCATGCTGTAGCTCCAACTCCAAAAAGTTCTGGGACGCTGTAAAGTCCATGGAGGACGATCACCTCCTCCCAGCTGCCCACTGCACTGAGGCTAGGTAACACGGTCACCACCGATAAATCTGTGATAATCGAAACTTCAACAAGCATTTCTCAACGGCTGGTCATGCCTTCCTCCTGGCTACTCCAACCTCGGCCAACAGCTCCGCCCCCCCCGCAGCTACTCGCCCAAGCCTCCCCAGCTTCTCCTCTACCCAAATCCAGATAGCAGATGTTCTGAAAGAGCTGCAAAACCTGGACCCGTATAAATCAGCTGGTCTTGACAATCTGGACCCTCTATTTCTGAAACTATCCGCCGCTATTGTCGCAACTCCTATTACCAGCCTGTTCAACCTCTCTTTCATATCGTCTGAGATCCCCAAGGATTGGAAAGCTTCCGCAGTCATCCCCCTCTTCAAAGGGGGAGACACCCTGGACCCAAACTGCTACAGACCAATATCCATCCTGCCCAGCCTATCTAAGGTCTTCGAAAGCCTAGTCAACAAACAGATCACTGACCATCTCGAATCCCACCGTACCTTCTCCGCTGTGCAATCTGGTTTCCGAGCCGGTCATGGGTGCACCTCAGCCACGCTCAAGGTACTAAACGATATCATAACCGCCATCGATAAAAGACAGTACTGTGCAGCCGTCTTCATCGACCTGGCCAAGGCTTTCGACTCTGTCAATCACCATATTCTTATCGGCAGACTCAGTAGCCTCGGTTTTTCTAATGACTTCCTTGCCTGGTTCACCAACTACTTTGCAGACAGAGTTCAGTGTGTCAAATCGGAGGGCATGTTGTCCGGACCTCTGGCAGTCTCTATGGGGGTGCCACAGGGTTCAATTCTCGGGCAGACTCTTTTCTCTGTATATATCAATGATGTTGCTCTTGCTGCGGGTGATTCCCTGATCCACCTCTACGCAGACGACACCATTCTGTATACTTCTGGCCCTTCCTTGGACACTGTGCTATCTAACCTCCAAACGAGCTTTAATGCCATACAAATCTCCTTCCCTGGCCTCCAACTGCTCTTAAACGCTAGTAAAACCAAATGCATGCTTTTCAACCGTTCGCTGCCTGCACCCGCACGCCCGACTAGCATCACCACCCTGGACGGTTCCGACCTAGAATATGTGGACATCTATAAGTACCTAGGTGTCTAGCTAGACTGTAAACTCTCCTTCCAGACTCGTATCAAACATCTCCAATCTAAAATCAAATCTAGAGTCAGCTTTCTATTCCGCAACAAAGCCTCCTTCACTCACGCCGCCAAACTTACCCTAGTAAAACTGACTGTCCTACCGATCCTCGACTTCGGCGATGTCATCTACAAAATAGCTTCCAATACTATACTCAGCAAACTGGATGCAGTTTATCACAGTGCCATCCGTTTTGTTACTAAAGCACCTTATACCACCCACCACTGTGACCTGTATGCTCTAGACGGCTGGCCCTCGCGACATATTCGTCGCCAGACCCACTGGCTCCAGGTCATCTATAAGTCTATGCTAGGTAAAGCCCCACCTTATCTCAGTTCACTGGTCACGATGGCAACTCCCACCCATAGCACGCGCTCCAGCAGGTGTATCTCACTGATCATCCCTAAAGCCAACACCTCATTTGGCCGCCTTTCTTTCCAGTTCTCTGCTGCCTGTGACTGGAACGAATTGCAAAAATCGCTGAAGTTGGAGACTTTCATCTCCCTCACAAACTTTAAACATCTGCTATCTGAGCAGCTAACCGATCGCTGCAGCTGTACATAGTCTATCGGTAAATAGCCCACCCAATTTTACCTACCTCATCCCCATACTGTTTTATTTATTTACTTTTCTGCTCTTTTGCACACCAATATCTCTACCTGTACATGACCATCTGATCATTTATCACTCCAGTGTTAATCTGCTAAATTGTAATTATTCGCCTACCTCCTCATGCCTTTTGCACACAATGTATATAGACTTTTATTGACTTGTTTATTGTTTACTCTATGTGTAACTCTGTCTGTTCACACTGCTATGCTTTATCTTGGCCAGGTCGCAGTTGTAAATGAGAACTTGTTCTCAACTAGCCTACCTGGTTAAATAAAGGTGAAATAAAAAAATATATTATTCTTGTCTAAGAACAATCAATTAATACAGACTTTTATCTTATAAAGATTTCCCTGCAAAGAAAAAGTAGTTAGGGAAGAACCCAGATGTGGACACCAGTTTCCTGCCAGAACGGAACAGAGAGGTGAGGCTTATGCACGAGCCACTCTCGTCTCTTTCTTATGGTTGAGTCATGAACACTGACCTTAACCGAAGCAAGTGAGGCCTGTAGTTCTTTTAGATGTTGTTGTGTTTTCTTTTGTGACCTCTTGGATAAGTCGTTGCTGCGCTCTTGGGGTAATTTTGGTTGGCCGGCCACTCCTGGGAAGGTTCACCACTGTTCCAAATAATGTCTCTCACCGTGGTTGGCTGGAGTCCCAAAGCTTTAGAAATGTAACCCTTTCCAGACTGATAGATGTCAATTACTTTGTTTCTCATCTGTTCCTGAATTTCTTTGGATCGCGGCATGATGTCTTGCTTTTTGAGGTCGTTTGGCCTACTTTACTTTGTCAGACAGGTTCTATTTAAGTGTTTTTCTTGATTTAACAGGTCTGGCAGTAATCAGGCCTGGATGTGGCTAGTGAAATTCCCAAAAATGTGATTAACCACATTAAATTAATGATTTAACTAGTGGGCGCAATTACTTTGTCACAGGGCCATGAAGGTTCGGATAGCTTTTTTTCCCTTAATAATTAAAATGATCACTTAACTGCATTTTTTTTTTGTAATATTAAAATTTGTTTGATCTGAAACACTTAAGTGTGACATGTGCAAAAAAAAAAATAGAAATCAGGAAGAGGGCAAATACTTTTTCACAGCGCTGTATGTGATTGGTATCGTAGGTTTTTTATTTACGGCTCTCTGGCTGTTTTCTGTTTTCTGTTTTGTCTCTCATTTTCTCACACGCCCAAATTAATAATGAAAGGAATGTTGCATCAATTGCTAGATAGATTATTATCATGCATATAGTGGCTCATGATTTATGGCCGTTTTTCAAACCGCAACAACAGGATTGTTTCATAGGTATGCTTCACATGACGACGAATGGGTGTCAGTTTTTTTAAAGTGTGGCATGCATGGGCCTGTTCACTTTCAGTTGTTAGTTCATAAAACATGTCAGAAATGGCTGAGGCAACTCCAAAATAGGCCTCTTCATAATTCTAGTGTAAAATTGTGTTATTAGATAAAACAATTGAACTGAAGTTGGGAGGTTGATCTTAAAATGTGCAATAATTTCTTGTCTTTCAGATCTGGTGAAAATATTGCCTTCAGGATCATTCTGGACCCATATTTTATATTCATGTTTAACTATTAATGTATTGTCAGATGCATTCTCCTTTCAGATGAATACATTGCATTAACTTTAAAACATTAGGTTACTCTTCATTGTTACTCCTCTACCTTTTTTAATTTAAATTCCCCAAAGTGTTGTTGCCTAAATCATGAAACCATAGTGATCTCTTCACCAATAACATAACAGTCCTGTTGAAGAAATATTCCCATTTGAATTACTATGAAAATGTGATCCTATTTTTTATTTATTTATTTATTATTATTATTTTTTGATACAAATAAACCTACACTTGGATGCTGTCCACTTTGTTGATATAAATTAGATTATATCAACTTGATTTATTTATATTATTTAAAAATATATATATTTAAATTTGTCCTTGTTGTTTTTAAGTGTCATGAATGAGAATATGGTTTGGTTGGCTCTTGGAGACTGAACAGTTAAAGCGTGCAGGTGCCTGTGTTTTTCTTTACCCTTTAGCTTCAAGATACCACACCCTTGTCTCCTTCACTCTCTCTCATGCACTCACCCCGATGTGTCGAAACTTCATAGCGTTCTCCACGCTGTACATACAAGGACCCGACAACACCTATTGTTTCACAGAAAACGGATATACAGTCCGATTGGGAGATGTTTGAGTCCAGGTGCTTTGCTTTTGGGCACTACTATGTGTGCTTTGGCAGCATGCGGAGATCCAAGCTCATCTTGCTCCACGTCCTGACTCTGAGTCAGTACCTCTGGGCCCAGGAGGACCTAACAGCCATCTCGCCACAGGACTGCAGTCTGGAATGTGTCCTGCAGGTAAGCCTCCACACACATGATTTAAGCCTCTGCCCACTACCTGACTTTCTATATCTTTCACAAGATGTTTGGCTAATTTTCTCTGCTATTGTTGGAACACTGAAGGGTAGGAATCAGACTGGGTTATTAGGAAAGGTGGATACCTAGTCAGTTGTACAAATGAATGTATTCAACTGAATTGTGTCTTCCGCACCTCTCTGAATTTTCTTCATTTTTTTATAATCTAACATATTACAAAGGTAACTGACCAGCGAAGGCCTGTGACATGCAGGATTTTTTTTTAAAAAAGGGCTAAATTAAGGACAACATCTTTAAATGGACTACAGAAGTACAAAATGATTAATCCCAGTACATAGTCAACTGTAGAGTAGATTTAAAGTAGTACGGTGATTGATCGTGTGAAGTTTTGCCCTAGTACAGTATGTACATTTCTCCCATCTGAAGTGATATATGCCATTAACAAGCAGATGCTTTTATCCAAAGTGATTTACAGCCATGCAAGCAAAGGTAGTAGGCAAGATGGAGGCCTTTAACCTACCTAGTATATTACCCACCTGACAAGTGAGAGCCTGGGCTCTCTGGCTGTTTCTGTTTTCTCTCTCATTTTCTCCAGCTGTGTGTTGTCTCTTAGACTAGCAATGACTCCTGAGGACACAGCCAAAAGGAAAAGGATGGCTCCTCCTCTCCTCCACCACTGTGTTTACCTATTCACGGCGTCACGTACAAGTCCTTTATGCATACCCTGTCCTCTCACACACCGTCTTAGGGGGGTCCGGGATGTATATACTGCAGAATCAGCAGAGAAGATGTTGGAAGAACCCTAGGCGTTCCCTCTGTCGAGGCATTTGGAAGTAAGTGTGTTTGACTGGTCTGACTAAACAGGTTCTCATCCTACAGAAATTATTCACATCTCTTTTACTTTTTTCCCCCCCACATTTTGTTGTTACAGCCTGAATTTAAAATGGATTAAATTGAAATGTTGTGTCACTGATCTATACACAATACCCCATAATGTCACAGTGGAACATTGTTGAGAAATTAATACAAACTCGAGTCAAATATTCATACCTTTTGTTGTGGCAAGCCTAAATAAGTTCAAGAGTAAAAATTTGTTAAAATAGCTTAATATGTTGCATAGACTCATTCCGTGTTCAATAATAGTGGTTAACATTCATTTTGAATGACTACCCCATCTTTGTACCCCCACACACACGTTTATCTGTAATGTCCCGCAATCGAGTAGTGAATATCAAGCACAAAGACCGGGGAGGTTTTCCAATGCCTCTCAAAGAAGGGCACTGATTTGTAGATGGGTACAAAAATCAGATGCTTAATATCTCTTTTACCATGGTGAGTTATTAATTAGGCTTTGATGGTGTAACAATACATCCCGTCATGACAAGGATACAGGAGTCCTTCCTAACTCAGTTGCCAGAGAGGAAGGAAACTGCTCAGGGATTTCACCATTAAGTCAATGGTGCTTTTAAACGTGTTACATAATTTAATGCTTGTGATATGAGAACTTAGGATGGATCAAAAACATTGTCGTTACTCTTCGATTCTAACCTAAATGACAGAGTGAAAATAAGGAAGCCTGTTCAGAATAAATAATATGCCAAAACATGCATCCTGTTTGCAACAAGGCACTTAAGTAATAATGCAAAACATTTGGCTAAGAAATGAACTTTTTGCCCTGAATACAAAGTGTTATGTTTGCCGCAAATACAATACAACACAACTCATCAATGAATACCTCTCCTGATATTTTCAAGCAGGGTGGTGGCTGCATCGTGTTATGTTACACTGGCCATCTGCAAGGACTAGGGAGTTTTAGAGGATAAAAAGAACCGGAATACAGCTATAAGCACAGACAAAATCCTAGAGGAAAACCTGATTCAGTCTGCTTTCCAACAGTCAATAAGAGACAAATTCACCTTTCAGCAGGACAATAACCTAAAACACAAGGCCAAATCTACACTGGAGTTGCTTTCCGAGACGACATAGGAACATTCTAAGTGGCCTAGTTATAGTTTTGACTTAAATCGTCTTGAAAATCTATGGAAAGACTTGAAAATGGCTGTCTAGCAATTATCAACAACTTGACAGCTTGAATAAGTTTTAGAAAGATTGGACAATATAGGTGTGCAAAGCTCTTAGAGACTTACCCAAAAAGACTCGAAGAATCATTAATGTAGATGCTAGCATGATTACAGATAAACATGAATGAATTGTGAATAATAATAATGATGAGTGAGAAAGTTAGAGGCATAAATATCAAGCCCCCACAGTTGTGTCCAGTTGGCTGGATGTCCTTTTGGGTGCTGGACAATTCTTGATACACACTGGAAACGGTTGAGTGTGAAAAACTCAGCAGCATTACAGTTCTTGACACAAACCATTGTGCCTGGGTCCTACAACCATACCCCTTTCAAAGGCACTCATATTTTAGTGTCTTTCCCATTCATCCTCTGAGTGGCACATATAAAATCCATGTCTAAATTGCTTCAAGGTTTAAAAATTGTAGCCTGTCTCCCCTTCATCTACACTGATTTGAAGTGTATTTAACAGGTGACATCAATAAGTGATCATAGTTTTCATCTGGTCAGTCTGTCATGGAAAGAGTAGGTGTTCTTAATGTTTTGTATACAGTACATTCAGAAGGTATTCAGACCCCTTCTCTTTTTCCACATTTTGTTACATTAGTCTTATTTTAAAATTGATTAAATGTTTTTCATCGTTAATCTACACACAATACCCCGTAATGACAAAGTGAAAACAGGTTTTTAGAAATGTTTGCAAATGTATTAAAAACAGAAATATCTTATTTACATAAGTATTCAGACCCTTTGCTATGAGATTTAATTGAGCTCAGATGGATCATGTTTCCATTGATCATTCTTGATGTTTCTACAACTTGATTGGAGTCCATCTGTGATAAATTCAATTGGTCGGACATGATTTGGAAAGATGATCAGGGAGGTGACCAAGAACTCGATGGTCACTCTGACAGAGCTCCAGAGTTCCTCTGTGGAGATGGGAGAACCTTCCAGAAGGACAACCATCTCTGCAGCACTCCACCAATCAGGCCTTTATGGTATAGTGGCCAGACGGAAGCCACTCCTCAGTAAAAGGCACATAACAGCCCGCTTGGAGTTTGCCAAAAGGCACCGAAGGACTCTCAGACAATGAGAAACAAGATTCTCTGGTCTGATGAAACCAAGACTGAACTCTTTGGCCTGAATGCCAGGACAACGACCCTAAGCACACAGCCAAGACAATGCAGGAGTGGCTTCGGGACAGGTCTCTGAATGTCCAATCGAACATCTCTGGAGAGACCTGAAAATAGCTGTGCAGTGATGCTCCCCATCCAACCTGACAGAGCTTGAGAGGATCTGCAGAGAAGAATGTGAGAAACTCCCCAAATACAGGTGTGCCAAGCTTGTGGCGTCATACCCAAGAAGACTCGAGGCTGTAATCTCTGCCAAAGGTGCTTCAACAAAGTACTGAGTAAAAGGTCTGAATACTTACACTACCGTTCAAAAGTTTGGGGTCACTTAGAAATGTCCTTGTTTTTGAAAAGCATTAAAATAACATCAAATTGATCAGAAATACAGTGTAGACATTGTTAATGTTGTAAATGTCTATTGACCTTACAGTGAAATGCTTACTTACAAGCCCTTAACCAACAATGCAGTTTTAAGAAAAATAACTTGTGTAAAAAATAACTGAGTTAAAAAAATAAAAGTAACAAATAATTAAAGAGCAGCAGTAAAATAACAGTAGCGAGACTATAAACAGGGGGCACCGGTTAGTCGACGTAATTGAGGTAATATGTACATGTAGGTAGAGTTAGTCAAGTGGTCCGAATTTTTCAAATGCACTGAGTGTGTGTGTATATATCTGTCTCACTGTATAATAAACACTGATTTTAAAATACAGCAGTGTGTTGTTCCATGTTAATCATTGCTATTATTATTATTATCATGAATTTCCCCAGGTTGTGTTCCGTGGCCATGTTTTGTCTTTCTGGGTGGACAGAGCTCTGATGTGTGCAAGCATTATGTCCATGCTCCACACGATGTGACTGTAGAGTTCGTAGCTGATGAGAACACTACATATGACACTATCGTTGTCTCCTGGCAACCCAGCCAGTTTGGTAAGACACAAACATAAGATACAAACCCTTTCCTGTAATCATCAATCGTCTACTGTAGAGCCAATGTAGTGGTCATTTATAATGTGGTTGTTTGTGATGTCACTCAAATTGAATATGAATTCATGGAATGAAAAGGTACAGGCCTAGATGGCATCAATCTGAAAATACAGTAATAATGGTGACTGTCATTGTGTATTGCCGTGAAAATTACATTCATGTTAATGAATAGTATTGCCATGCATTCCTGTGTTTTGTTAGTTGACTCACTCTTTACTGTGTATGTTAGTTGACTCACTTTACTGTGTATATTAGTTGACTCACTCTTTACTGTGTATATTAGTTGACTCACTCTTTACTGTGTATGTTAGTTGACTCACTCTTTACTGTGTATGTTAGTTGACTCACTCTTTACTGTGTATGTTAGTTGACTCACTCTTTACTGTG
Organism: Oncorhynchus clarkii lewisi; assembly: GCF_045791955.1. Taxonomy (NCBI): domain Eukaryota; kingdom Metazoa; phylum Chordata; class Actinopteri; order Salmoniformes; family Salmonidae; genus Oncorhynchus; species Oncorhynchus clarkii. The sequence continues at coordinate 68,760,000 of NC_092162.1, forward strand.
TATGTTAGTTGACTCACTCTTTACTGTGTATGTTAGTTGACTCACTCTTTACTGTGTATGTTAGTTGACTCACTCTTTACTGTGTATGTTAGTTGACTCACTCTTTACTGGCCTTGTCCCTGTGTTTGTTCCAGGGATCTCCTTCCTCAGAGGGTTCCAGGTCTCCCTTCAGGCCTTGGGAGGATCTCATATGGCCTGTCAGCTTTTTCTCTTTCAAATCAATATTTCTCTCTCTGCCTCACACGCCCAAACGGTAGGACACTTAGCTAACATGACACCATTCCTCAAAATTTGTCATAATCTTTTTGTTTAAAAACACATCTATGAAAAAGGTGGATAAAACCCAGTACAACCTCAATACCAAGTTCTTATAGAAGTTTTCTATAGTATATATTTTTTCTCACTGAAAGGTAGTGAAAGGGAAGCTACTGTAAAGTGAAACTGTTTAAAGTCAGAATGATAGATGTAATTGGACCAGTAAAGCAGGGTTTGTCTTGTCCAGATTCCAGACATGTTTAATAGGCTTTATTGGGTGTTGTAGGTGTACCAGTCAGACACCTTCGCCCGTCTAACCCTGGGGGCCCAGTATGCTGTCACTGTGATGGCCCTGCCAGTTCCTGAGTTGTGGGATAAATTCTATCACAGCACAATGTTCTCCACACGCAGTAAATCTTCCTTCTCAATATACAGTACCACATCAATGGAACACGAGAACAGTGTTCACTAACACTGTTGGCTTCATCTATGACATGTTTTTTATTTTGTACATTTACAATCAACCATAATCCAGTGACAAAAAAACAAGTGAATGTATTGTAAACGTGTGAATTCCCTTGCTGTTTTGCAGCATGCCCAGAGAAAAACGGACTTGAACATTGCAAGAAAGGTGAGAAATAAAACTCTGCTGCGTTTGTTTACAATCTTATGAACCGCTCTCTGTACCGCATTGGTTCATTTTGTTTGTAAACGTTTTTTGTTGTTGTTGTTTGTTTTCTGTTATAGATTGGTACCCAAAACATATAGAAGTTCAGCAGGAAGAGCATGACGTTATTGTGACGTTCAACCTTGCTCCCCCACATTTTGGAATCAATCGCTACTTCTCGTTATGTTATGGAGAGGGGCGGCAGGGAGGAGGTGGCCTGAAGAGATACATCATTAAACCTGTGAGTGAGAGCTTTTGATCCAACTATTTTACACGTCTACGTGGAGAATGATTTACTGTCATTATTAGTCTGCCGTGTATAAAGATTGCTACCTTTCTATTGTTACTTTCTGTAGAATTCCACAAAAAACAGAACTCACTACAGTTATCATCTCCAAGGCCTGATGGTAGGGTTCAACTACACGTGTGAGGTGAGTCATTAAAAATGTTACACGACTCATACTCTATACAAACAAAACGTATAGTTCCAGCCGATGTTTCCATAAATCACTCCTCTTTTTATTTTTATTTTTTTTATCGCAGATCGCAGTTGACGAGGTAGACGCTGTAAGAAAAACATTCAACGTTCAAGTGATGCAGATTAATCAAGGTATGTTCCAATCAATACCAACACTTATACAAGTTATACACATTCTTGTAGATATTTTTTTGCTGTGTACTTAGCGTGTTTTTTGATTGGTTTATTTTATTTTTTCCGTGTCATACACCAAATGGTATGGCCGTGAACACACTGATCCTTTAAGTACTTGTACACAAAACTAAATGATATGCAGAATGAATCATTAAGTATGGCCGTAAATCACCTTGTCATATTATGCAAACAATACACTTCTCCTTCTCCCCCTAGGTTTTGAAAAGAAATTGGGCAATGTCAAAAAACTCCCTTTCTGAAAATGAGAAACAGTGTAGTGTGTATAACAGTATAGAGCATATTTAGCTATTTATACTGAACAAAAATATAATCACAGTATGTAAACTGTTGGTCCCATGTTTGATGACCCAGAAATGTTCCATACGCAGAAAAAAAAAGCTTATTTCTCTCAATTTTTTTTTGCTGAAAATTTGTTTACATCCCTGTTAGTGAGCATTTTTTCATTTTACAAGATAATCCATCCACCTGACAGGTGTGCCATATCAAGAAGCTGATTAAAGAGCATTACACATGTGCACCTTGTGCTGGGGACAATAAAATGCCACTCTAAAATGTGCAGTTTTGTCACATAACATAATACCACAGATGTCTCAGGTTGAGGGACTGTGCAATTGGCATGCTGACTGCAGGAATGTCCACCAGAGCTGTTGCCAGAGAATTGAATGTAAATTTCTCTACCATAAGCCACCTCCATTGTTGTTTTAGAGAATTTGACGGTATGTCCAACCAGCCTCACAACCGCACACACTAATGTAACCACGCCAGCCCAGCACCTCCACATCTGGCTTCTTCACCTACGGGATTGTCTGAGACCAGTTACCTGGACAGCTGATGAAACTGCAGCTTTGCACAACCAAAATATTTCTGCACAAACTTTCAGAAACCGTCTCAGGGAAGGTCATCTGCGTGCTTGTCGTCCTCTTCAGGGCAGGCTGGAGAAGTGTGCTCTTCAAGAATGAATCCCGGTTTCAACTGTACCGGGCAACTAACACAATTTAATTTTATATATGGCAATTTGGATGCACAGAGATACCGTAACGAGATCCTGTGGTCCATTGTCGTGATATTCATCCACCGCCATCACCTCATGTTTCAGCATGATGATGCACAGCCCCATGTCGCAAGGATCTGTACACAATTCCTGGAAGCTGAAAATGTCCAAGTTCTTCCATGGCTTGCATACTCACCAGACATGTCACAGTTTGAGCATGTTTGGGGTGCTCTAGGTCGATGTGTACAACAGCGTGTTCCAGTTCCCGCCAATATCCAGCAACTTTGCAGAGCCGTTGAAAATGAGTGGTGCAACATTCCACAGGCGACAATCAACAGCCTGGTCGACTCTATGCGAAGGAAATGTGTTGCGATGCATGAGGCAAATGTTGGTCACACCAAATACTGACTGGTTTTCTGATCCATGCCACAACTGTTTTTTTTTAAAGGTATCTATGACCAACAGATGCGTATCTGTATTCCCGGGTCATGTAAAATCCACGGATTAGGGCTTAATAATTTAATTTCCATTGACTAATTTCCTTATGAACTGTAACTCAGTAAAAATCTTTGTAATTGTTGGCTGTTGTGTTTATATTTTGGTTTAGTGTATTTAGTCTACCTTGCTCCCCTCAGACCCACCTCCCACGGCCACTCCATCCCTGACCCTGCTGCTCCCTGTTGGCGTTGCCCTGGCAGCCGTGTTAGTGGTGTTATTACTGGCTGTCGTCTGGAAGAATCCCAGGCAGATTAGGAGGAAGACGGAGATAAATCCAGGTCGGCATTTTTTTACATTTCACCAACGATACCAATGCTTTCTTTGCATGTGCAGGTCAGACATACAAACGTTTTCCTCTAACAAGAACATGGTAATACAATATATATATATTTTTGTGGTTTTCAGAAATAATCGAGCAACATCATGACAATAATGGGAACGAGGAACATGTGTCACTGATCAGCAGGTTAACTCCGCCTCGACTACTGATTTGCTACAGCAGCGATGACGGCCACGCCCATGTCCGAGCTGTAATGCAACTAGCAGTCTTCCTGCAGCAGCACATGGCAACACAGGTAACACTGGGAGGAAAATATCAGTACGACAGAACGCCGTACAACGTTTAATTCAACACAAACGGTTCTGTACTGAACGACCAGTTGAAGAATGTTGTGATTTTAGTGGCCCAGAGAGGGATTGTGTGTGTGCCGTGTTGGACGTGATTTCAAATGGTCACATCCATATTGATCTCGCCACCCCTCGCCACACCCACCAAACAGGCTGTTGAAGAATGGTACACATTGTTTTGGCGGGAAACGTGTTATTTTATTTCAAACCGTTATGAAACGGCCATCTTTGAACCCGAATGGAATGCACGCCTGCCCTGGTCTGTGTTAAATGAATAGAAAATAAAAAATGACTGGTTGAAATTGCATTTTAAATGGACAAATGTAAATGTTATTTATATTATATTATTTGTATTATTATTATTATTATTATTTGTTGTTGCATTGTCATGCCAGGTGTTTCTGGACCTGTGGGATTCTCTAAGCTTGGCAGAGGAGGGGATCATGGGATGGCACTGCAGGAGGATCCAGGAGAGTGACTTTGTTCTGGTCATCTGTTCCCGGGGACTACAGAGGCGGCCAACAGAGAGAGATGCGGGGGAAAGCAGAAGCACCGCTGCAGCCGTAGTATCCCTGATGGGGGAAGAGCTTGGCCGTGCCAAAGCCAAGGGGAGAGACATCTCCAAGTACATGGCTGCTATATTTGAGTACTCTGAGGAGAAGGACATCCCTGCCGAGCTAGGGTTTGTGTCACGCTACACCCTACCTAGAGACTTGCCTTTGCTCTTCTCCCAGATCCATGGTGTGGCCCTACATAAGCCCGGGGAGTATCTGAAAATAGAACACATTACAGAGGAGGGTTACACCAAACTGCCAGCCGGTGCTGCTCTACAATGGTCTATATATGAAGCTGGCATGGCATTGACTAATCATCAGGAATCATGTGATGAATGGGGAGGTAAATCTCAAGACAATCATGTGGAATGTGTGTGAGCATCCCAGTTGGGCCCTGCACTGCAAACTCCGGGGCAATTGACACATGACGACTGTATTACCAGTATTATTAAAGCACTTCTTTCCAAAGTGATCCTCGATGGGGAACTATTCTGTGACTACTGAGCCGCGATAAGCTTTTAAAAATGGCCTTGCTTATACAATACGTTAGGAAGAATATATTATTGGTGTGCTGTGGTTAGGGTTGGCCATGGGCTATGGTGGATCATTTTAGATTCCCTACAAATAATCTGAGAATAACACCAGACACAATCTATACATTTTCATGAGATGTTTTGGGAATTACCACACTAACATATCACACAAGCAAACCCCTGAGGCTATCCATCTCTCTACACCGCTGATGTAGATGGAAAATTATTTTTGAAATGGGGAAATATAGGCTGAATAAATTCTGATTGTGAAAATGTTTGATGCCATGCGATTTTAATTAACTAAATATAAAATCCAGATGTATTTTCTTCTGGTACTGATATTTATTTACATTAATTATATTTATGTAGAATGCTATAGCCTGAACAGCCGCTAGTGGTCGCAGTTTACCTGTCTATTGACGGTCTCACAATCTGCAGGCTAGGATATAAACTAATTTGACAGTCATTTCATTGTCCAGAAAAAAATATGAATCAAATTAATATAGTTTTTATTTGCAATAGGCTACATTTTATGTTATTTCATATGTTATTTAATGAAGAAAGCTGCGGAATGGGAAACAGGATTTTGATTGCCTTGACAGTTGAATAGGTTTTCTCATCTCCGTTCTGCTAGCAGCAGGAAGTTATGCTGAACTTTTTTTCTCTCAAAATAAGAGTCCCCCTGCAAAGACACTAAACATTGGGAAAATCGATTTTCGAAGCACTCTAGTGCAGTGAAACGTGTTGCACAGCGTTGCAACAATCTAGGAAAAATAGATCAGCATTATTATTTTGAAAGTTTACACAAATATTGGTATGTTCAACTCTATTTAAATAGAGGGGTATGAAGTGCTCCTGGATGTGTATGAGAAAACCTGAACATATTTGGTTAGTAGAGACCCTGCTGAGTATTTTCCATCAAGCTTTGTTGTTGTTGCTATAGCCCAATGTGTAATACGCTGTATTCAGTGGCGACTAGTCATTCTGCCCCACCTGTTTTGAGACCCACATTTCTTTGTGGGAGGGGGAGGGGGGGGGGGGCTGCATGTTATTTGGACATTAATGTGTCACATATCAGTTTGCAAACAATGTAAAATATATATATATATATATAATTGAGTTAATAAAGCCGCACACAACCTTGGTCTCTTGTTTGTTTTCTTGAGTAAGGCAGATCCAAAATGCAGGTGTTTCAGTCTAGCTCAGTGCTTTCTGTGGTGGTGGGTCGGGCCAGCAGAAAATAGTAGCATTGCGCCGTGATTGGCTCACTATTCTGTCACTCATGGGGACCTTACGCAATCCCCTAGCTTCAGTCTTTTTTTTAATTTGATTTTTACCTTTTATTTAACTAGGCAAGTCAGTTAAGAACAAATTCTTATTTACAATGACGGCCTAGGAACAGTGGGTTAACTGCCTTGTTCAGGGGCAGAACGACAGTTTTAGTAATGGTAGACATCCAAAATTTCAGCCTTTTGGATCCTACCGTAGAGTTATATTACAAGTGCCCTTCCAAGAAGGCTCAAGGTCATTGGCCACATAAATTAAGTCAAATCACGTTATGTACAGTAGCTTTGATTGGACTGATCATGTCAACATCGTACTTTCACTTAGCTAGCAGTCATCATCGTGAATCAAGTCTACTGGCAAATCCTTTTTAATCCTTGTCATACGAAGATAAATAACGAAGAGAAAATATAACTAGTAGTTACTGGCGGAGGGGTTTGGAACTCGTTGTTATTGGTCTATTAAACAATTTATCACGTCAATGTCACCATGTAAAGCTGAAACTCCCACCCACAACCTGGTGATTTAGAAGGCCCTGTGTAGATTGTATTTTCAACCAGCAACTACTGTATCAGCGAATAACACTGAACTTTTTCAAGCTTTTACAGTGTTAGTTTTATCAGCTGCTGTACAATATGACATAAAACACAGGAAAAACGTATTTTGACTGCACTGGGCCTTAACATAAAAAATAAAAAATGTTGGATAAAATATATGTTTTTAAGTCAGTTGTTGACTTTGCAATGTTGAAACGCGGGCTTTTAATCTGAAGGTTTCCTTATTGCCATACTATAGTGACGTCATCGTTTGTGCTGCTGGCAGAACGAACGTCTCTGAAACTACCGGATCCAACATGGAGAGAAAAGGTAATCTTCATAAAGACACAAAATACAAACGTTTAATCAGTTGTGTGTTAACATATTAATAACAAATGTCAATGGATGTCGTTTTTTAAAAAAGTGACAGTTCATTATATCGACAATCTTTATGTACGAAGTGTTTTGTGGAACTGCATCTCTTGCTAAGCTGAACGCATTGGCTCAGCTAGCTACCTTTATACTAACTAATTAGCACCGTCAACCTGACCCTACAATCATGTCTAACTGCTATTTCATGTGCTTTTCATGGAAAAAGTAATTGAGTAAACGTGGAGGGAATAATGCAATATTTATACGACAGATCTTCAGTGAACGTTGGTGCCAAACATCTCAGTGGCTCTTCCTGTTTTTTTAAAAAAGAGGACGTTACTGAATATTTTCAATCACTGTCTTCACTTTTGTAAATACGAACCAGAATTGAGTTCCTTTATGTTTTCTGCGACAATAGCTAACAAATGTTTGCTAACGTTAGCTAGCTAGCTAATCATTTATTTGATATACCTCAGTCAGCTTTCAAATGTCTTTGGCTAACTAACGTTAGCTAGCTAGCACATAACGTTCAACCCAGATGAAGAAACATATAGCTCCTAAAATACTGGTTCACCAGAAATGGGATAGTTAAGTTAGCTAGATATTGAATAAATGTGTCTTTAAAAAAAATAAATCCTTTGCATTTACAGTTCTAGCACTTCAGGCAAGGAAGAAGAGGGCGAAAGCAAAGAAGTCGAGCAAGAAGTGAGTAATTGTGTTAGCATGTCTCGCTACATTTGACACAGGGCATTTAGTTTGACCATAAGCATTGAATCACGTTTCCATTGGGTCCTGAAAAAGGACTGACTGTGGTCCGGCATGTCGACGAGAGCCACAATTACTACCACACTTCACTTGCGGCAGATGTCGTGATGTCGTGTATTTTTAGTTTTTAATAAATTGTCAGTTGCCTGTCAAATTCAAGTACACCCGTTTTCTACCACATACCATAAGCACCAGTTAATTCTTTATTTAGCAATGAAACTATATAAGATGTTGTATGAAAAATGCAATGAAAGTTGTTTTTTGTTGTGTGAAGTTTCGGGAAAAGACTTTAGATGGCACCTGTCCCTCGTTTCCATAGCAGCAGTTAATTGGTTGGCTTTGAGTGTGTCTGGCTTATTCTCTGTCTTCAGAAGGAATGCAGCATATCTGGAAATGTAATGAGCTAATAACGTCTATTTACATAGTGACACAAACTTCCCATCACATCAGTGTATGGTATCGTGTGTGTGTGTGTGAGACCACGACACGTCTAAGGTAGATATGGACATCTGAATGCGTAGAGCAGGGCTACTCCTGGGGCACCAAATGCCCTTCTGGGTTTTGTTTCCATCGGATTGTTAATTTGCATGCAGTTAATTGGTGTCCTAGGCCTACACTAAATCAGTCCCTAAGTAGGAGGCGAGATTGAAAGCTGGCAGAAGTGTAACTGGCCTCGAGGGCCTGATTTTTGAGTAGCGCCTGCACAAAGTTTAGTACAAATGTAGGTGACACTTGGGCCTGCCCTGAACAAAAATATACCTAAAAAAAAAATAATCCTATAACACCCATTTTCAATATTCTGAATGATGTTGAGTATTTTAGTTAATGTTCCTATAGAACGGATTGAGATCTCTGTGGTTTACCCAACAACAGCCGAGCCAACCCACACTATGCCAGCAGACATCCTTTCTGTAGGCCCGATATTATGTAATGCCTAGCTGTTGTGCTGCTATTTAGAGCAGCAGGAGAACGATGAAGTCCTCAGCACGGGCCAGCTGAAGCACAACGTTATGAATAAGGGAAAACGCCCTGCCCTTGAAGTTGTTATTCGTTTGTCACTTCCTCCTTTTGCTGACCTAAACAATGCTAAATCATTTATAAATCATTCATAAATCACATTTTAAACATTACATAAGCAAAATGACTCAAGTTAATGTTGTCCTTCAAAACAATGGATTCGCAAACTGTAGTCATCCTATGTATATGTGTGAACATTGTTTTATAGAGGATTATGCAATGGGTGGGTCTAATCCTGAATGCTGATTGGTTAAAACCGCATTCCAGCTGGTGTCTAGTCCACAAATTACAACCGGCTAAATTTATGGCGTTGTAATGCCTATTTACTCTTCAATCTGACTGCGCAATCCACTGTCTCATCAGCCCAGCCAGGCAATTTATAAACTTGATCTCTAGATTAAAAATCATCTAAACCAAAATTTTAGTTTTCAACAGCAGAGATTGTATAAACCTTGATGTCTGTCTCTCTGACATCTGCAACATTGTTTCAATATTCAAATTCGATCTCCGGTTGTCCCCCAGTAATAATCTTGTTGGGATGAGACCATTTAGGTAGGCAGCTTTTGTCAGCCAGCCATGAATCAGCATCATTTTTCTGGATATATTCAAAGAACTATCAGTGGAAAACAGGTCAAATGAAACGAAGTGCAGCTAGTTTTCAGTCTTTCCAGCTACAGTTTGAAGTGATTGTGTTAGCTGTGTTGTTGACTAGCTCCTCTGAACATCAGTGTCCTGACGAGAGAGCACATTTTCTATGCCAGGCTAAATCGCACCTCGTTAGCTCATTGTTACGGATGTATCAAAATAAATGTCACTAGAAAACAGCTTATGCAAATGCACTGCTTTGCTGTTATTCTGGCTGCACATTTTGACGTGACTAAGTTAGCCATAGTTGGCTAGCTAGCAATGCAAGGGATAAGGTCGTTGCCAGCCAGTATGGCAATGGAATATTTAGAACAAACGACGGGGTTGCGTCTCTGGCAACCAAACCGATAGAACGAACGACCAGCCGGCTTGGGTAACGATTTGTGTCGGAACTTTATATTGTGGAAGGATGAATTGGTATGAATATATTCATCAAAATGTTTTTAATGAAAATATGTAAATATTTTTTTTTATATTTGGATATGTAAGTCATTGTATAAAAGTCATAATGCCCTCAAAGCCGGTGTTTGGAGGATATATCAGCATCCCCCTCACATCTGATTGGTTTGAAGGGCATTCTAGAGCTTGCATTATTTCCCTTTATAAACTGGGTGGTTAGATCCTTGAATGCTGATTGGCTGACAGCCGTGGTATATCAGACCATATACCAAAGGTATGACAAAACATTTATTTTTGCTGCTCTAATTAAGTTGGTAATCAGTTTATATTCGCAATAAGGCAACTCATGGGTTTGTGGTATATGGCCAATATACCACAGCTAAGGGCTGTGTCCAGGCACTCGGTGATGCGTTCTGCCTAAGAACAGCTCTTAGCCATAGTATATTGGCCATATACCACAACCCCTCATGCCTTATTGCTAAAATAAACAGTATATTTCACAGTAGAATTCAATGTCTATAGTTCATTCTTCCATGTTTGGGGCTGCTTTTGAAAGCAAAACCCGAATTGAAAACATTATTGGCGTTGTTGAATTCAATTTTCATATTGGCAAGCTATAGGACTGATGGTTTGGTTAGCTAAACTAGCAAGTGTGTTGGTTTGGTTACCAAGGCAACTACAGTAGCTGTATCTAGTAAAAAGTTCTAGCAACTTCGGTGGATGTTGAACACAGTTCTAGACGCCAATGTGTTAAAGTTATAGCCATGGTATAAAAGGCATAATCACCTCGGGGCTCTATGCGTTCTCTGGAAAATAATGCAACTCGGTGGAATATTGTTCACTATTTTCCATAGAACGCCTAGCCCCCCCCCCCCCCACCTACACACACTGATTATCCCTTACAGTTAGTGGGCTGTCACTCTACTGTGAGATGTCGTGAATGGAAAGGGTGACAGTCCTGTATTAAATGCCATGCAAGTATCACTCGTTTCTTGGAAAAATGTCACGTTTTCTCTGGAAAAGATGGTTATAGAATGTAGATCTGATACAGTGCTGTTATACAACAACATATCATCTTAGTGCCATTAGTAATATACATTAGTAGGTCTTCCAGAAATACCCAAATGTTTTGTCATGTATTATTTTCTGTGACTGAAAAATATATTATTGAAACGAGTTCCACTCGTGATTTTTAAGGAAAGAGGGAAAAGTTGAACACTGAACAGTATTGGTAAATATTGTCACAGCCTGTGCCAAGTGCTCAGGAAGAAGGTCTCTAACCATTGTTATGCGTGTCCTCCATCCAGACAGCCAGCCCACCCCAGGGGTACAGCACCCCAGCAGCAGCCCCAGCCAGAGGCCTCTCCCCAGGAACCAGATGAGCCTGAGGAGATCTTAGGCTCTGATGATGAGGAGCAGGAGGATCCCAATGACTACTGCAAGGGTGAGGGGATGACTGCGGCGAGGGTGAGGGGATGACTGCGGCGAGGGTGAGGGGATGACTGCGGCGAGGGTGAGGGGATGACTGCGGCGAGGGTGAGGGGTGTGACAATGATGAAGTGCCCCAGCTAGTCTCTAGGGAGTTCCTGCGGTGTCTGCTTTCTGAGTTCTGGCTGTGTGGATAGAACTGACCAGAAAGTTACGTTCCTTCCTAATATGTGAAACTTGCCACTGGTTTCAGGCAGAGCCAAGAGTTTAAAGTTGGCAAAGTCAACCAACCCATTGTATGACTTTTTAAAAGTAGAATGTTATTTCATTATTAGTCCTCTCTAGTTATAATACATTAACTTGGGAGTCAACAATAGTCTACATGCGTATTTAGGTTATTTTGGACTTTAGGGCTGAGCCAATGACTCATTTGAATGATGTTCTCTATCTCCCTCTGCTGCGTTTCTAGGTGGCTACCACCATGTGAAGATAGGAGACCTGTTCAATGGGAGGTACCATGTGATCAGGAAGCTGGGCTGGGGACACTTCTCCACTGTGTGGCTGGCTTGGGACATTCAGTAAGATCACTTCTCATATCATTGTCTGTGAAGGCCTGAGACTGCATCACACTAGATTCAGATCAACACATCCTCACAATACCAGAAGCAGTATTTGTTAAATCAACTTTTTTGTTGTTGCTGAAATAATCCTATATTGCATAGAATCAAACATACATCATCTTCTGTGTCAGCTTGACTGACTGACTGACTGTTTGTTTTGTAGGGTGAAGAGGTTTGTGGCTATGAAAGTGGTGAAGAGTGCAGAGCATTACACAGAGACGGCTGTAGATGAGATCAAACTGCTCAGATCTGTGAGTATTAACTTGGTCAAGCATACTCACCAGCATGACATCAGCCTGATATTGTCATCTGTAAAAATGCTTCCTTTTCTTCCTTGTCCATTTCAGACATTTTGTTCTGATAAGTTTTTATTTTATTTCCTGTTTTCTTTTTGTTGTTGTGATTCGTAGGTGAGAAACACGGACCCTGACGACCCCAAGAGGGAGATGGTGGTTCAGCTACTGGATGACTTCAAGATCTCCGGCATCAACGGGACTCATGTGTGCATGGTGTTTGAGGTGCTGGGGCACCACCTACTGAAGTGGATCATCAAGTCCAACTACCAGGGCCTTCCACTGCCCTGCGTCAAGACCATCATACGACAGGTAATACCGCAGGGCGTAGTCCTCCATACCCTGGCTATCCAAACCTAATCCTAGACCTTGTTGCTGATCAGGATTGGGGTCAGTTCCATATCAATTCAGCAAGTGAATTAAGATTCCTTATTTCCTCCATTGAAAAGCAATGAATTGAAATTGAATTGGCACCAACCTTGCTACTGATCCTTCACCTCATTGACCTTGTAAAGATTCATTTAAAAACGATTCAGTCCTATTTTTTTTGAATGTCTCATTTACTTATCTACTTACGCTATCACATGACCTCTGGCTGAAGGGAAATTGATTTCCAGACTTCCTTGACCAATGACCAAGAGGGATGGGACTAGTATTACTGAGTGGTGCAGCAGTCTGAAGCTCTAGAGGCTTCAATACAGCCCCACCCTGGTTCGATCCCGGGCTGTATCACAACCCGGCTGTAATCAGGAGTCCCATAGTGCGGCGGTGTCTGGGTTTAGGGGAGGGTTTGGCCGGGCTAGGACGTTATTGTAAATAAGAATTTGTTCTTAACTGACTTGCCTAGTTAAATAAAATAATTGGTGCCCATTGTGCAGGTTCTCCAGGGGTTGGACTACCTTCACACCAAGTGTGAGATCATCCACACTGACATCAAGCCAGAGAACATCCTGTTGACGGTGAATGAGCCGTACGTGAGGAGGCTGGCCGCGGAGGCTACAGAGTGGCAGAAAGCAGGGGCTCCCCCTCCCTCAGGGTCCGCAGGTAAGGGTTAAGTCCATGCACCCCACATACGCACCGCACAGACGCCGACACACAGACAGCAGCACTCGTGCAAAAGTTTCCCGAAATACGGTACTTTGGTGTACAGAAGTATGTTGATTTGGCTTTGTTCTATTTTCAGTCAGCACAGCTCCAGCTCCAAAAGCAGTAAGTCTCCCCTTTTCACTCATTGCCTTTTTCGTACAATTTCAGCCATTCAGTGTTACTGTGCTACTGCAACCACAACCAGTAGCTATTGTATTCAGTAAACCCTGTTGACGTCAGTCCTGTCTGTCCTGCTTCTTCCTCCTCTCCAGACGACCAAAATGTCCAAGAACAAGAAGAAGAAGTTAAAGAAGAAGCAGAAGCGTCAGGCGGAGCTGTTGGAGAAGTGCATTCTGGATCTGGAGGAGATGGAGAAGGCTCCGGAGAGGGGGGAGGAGGAGGAGGAGGAGGAGGAGGATGACGACGAGGATCCGGAGTCTCCTGTATCTCCCAAGCAGCAGCGGCCATATTGTGCTCCTCTCAGACAAGTCTCCTTACAGGAAGTAGCCAGCCAAGACACAGCAGGTGACTTTCTGTAATTCAATACTACTTTGTCACTCAAGGGGACATTAGTATTTTTCAATCATGGGCCTGGAGATCCACACTGGGTTGTACAGGCTTTTTGCTCAGCAGTGATGCACCTGATTCAACTAATCTACTAATTATCAAGCCCTTGATTAGTTGAACCAGCTGAGCTGGGACAAAAAAGCCTGCACACCCAGTTGGGTCTCCCAGATTAGGATTAAGAACACAGAATTAGACTAATTAGAAGGGAACTACTAGTCCAGCCTCCACTAGATCTAATGTTATTTTCTCATTTACCCAGGATGCATTGCGGGTGCGGAGGTGACGTGGTTAGGACCAGAAGGGATAATAACAGACGCAGAAGTGAACTGTAACGGCCTTCATCCTGAGGCAGGGGACAATGAAACGGAGGAGAGGAAGGCACAGTGGAGAGAGCAAGACCAACATAACGGCAACGTAGACCAAACAGGGGATTGTCCTCTTCTTCAGGAGTCTCCATCACCTCGACCCGTGTATAACGGCCTGGTGTCCCCGGATACCCCAGAGAGTGAGGAGGGGAGTGGAGCACCGACCAGGAAGGAGGCTGAAATAAAGACTAAAGCATCCGAGACTGAGACGAAAAGCTTTGGTGGCCGGGAGGAGCTATCATCGGAGGAGCAGAAGAATCAGGAAAGGAGTCAAGTGGAAGTCACAGAGGAGGCGCAGGGCAGGAGTCGTGGAGAGGAGGTGCTGGAGAACGTCCAGTATGGAGGAGAACAGGAGAGTCTGAAGGATGGTGAGAAGACGGGTATTAAAAATCACACATTTGTTTATTTAAACGGGCGGATTTTGGATTATTATGCTAATTAGATTTTGGTGTGGGCGTCGACTACAGTACAGCACATTGTTGTATTCCTTCTTTATTTGACGGTCAGATCAGTGTTGTAATGGCAGGTTTCTGAGTTTCTCTCTCTCTCGATACAGCCAAATTAGCAGCGGGGAACCTCCTGGTGAACCCTCTGGAGCCACTCAACGCAGACAGACTGAAGGTCAAGATAGCAGACCTGGGCAACGCCTGCTGGCTGGTGAGTATCTGTGTGCAGATGACCTAAGGGATTTCCTGCTTAAGTCTTCCCCTGTCATTCATGTCGCCTACCTGCTTGCTTGAGTTTGCAAATGGAATAATCCCCCCCAAAAAAATCAACCCCCCCCCCCCCCCAGCTGCCACTCTATACAGGCTCAATCAAATGTGGAAAGTAATTTTTTTATTTTATTTTAAAAAAATTTTTTTTTAAACACTGCTTGAACCCAGTTCTGCAATAGCAGTCTCATTGACCTGGCTCCCCCTTGTCCCTTTCTCTCTACTCCGCAGCACAAGCACTTTACGGAAGACATCCAGACGAGACAGTACCGTTCTCTAGAGGTGCTCATAGGGTCTGGCTACAACACACCAGCTGACATATGGAGTACAGCCTGCATGGTAAGACTGGACAACAACACACTTTACATTCAAATAAAACAACATTTTAAAACCAGTAAATAAACAGAAAGTAGAAGACATTAATTTAGTTATTTCCTTGCTGTAATTGGATGCCGTCTTGGATGGATTGCGACGCTACGACAGACTATAATTCCCTTTTGCTAGCCATGTGAATTTCCCCACTTGGAATAATTAAGCAATAAGGCATGAGGGGGTGTGGTATATGGCCAATATACCACGGCTAACGGCTGTTCTTAAGTACAGGCACTCCGCGTTGCGTCGGATACATTGGCCATCTACCACAAACCGCTGAGGAGCCTTATTGCTATTATAAACTGGTTGCCAATGTAATTAGAGCAGTACAAATAAATATTTTGTCATACCTGTGCTATACGATCTGATATACCACGGCTGTCAGCCAGTCAGATAATTGACTCTGATGGAAGAAAGAGGGACATCTGTACAAGAAGGAGATCCTATTTAGAATGGCTTTCCAAGATCTTCCTCCCTACACGTACACGGTCTGCTTCCTGCCATTAGGCTGTCTGTGTTTTGTTGTTGTTTATTGTGTCCTTCTCTGCAGGCGTTTGAGCTGGCCACTGGGGACTACTTGTTTGAGCCTCATTCCGGGGAAGATTACTCCAGGGACGAAGGTAGTTATGCAGCCGAATATTAATCTGCTTGATTTGAATATATGTTTAGTAGTCTAATTTTAGAAGGTTGCCTCTGTGCTAATCTTACATACCTGATTCTAATAATTAGCTGGCTTATCAGCTGAATCCGGTTATTTACAACTGGGGTTGGAGTTAAAACCTACAGGAGGGTAGCTCTCCAGGAACAGGGTTGGAGAGCCCTGGTGTGAACCTACAGGAGTCTAGCTCTCCAGGAACAGGGTTGGAGAGCCCTGGTGTGAACCTACAGGAGGGTAGCTCTCCAGGAACAGGGTTGGAGAGCAGCTCTCCAGGAACAGGGTTGAAGAGCCCTGCTGTGAACCTACAGGAGGGTAGCTCTCCAGGAACAGGGTTGAAGAGCCCTGCTGTGAACCTACAGGAGGGTAGCTCTCCAGGAACAGGGTTAGAGAGCCCTGGTGTAAACCAACAGGAGGGTAGCTCTCCAGGAACAGGGTTGGAGAGCCCTGGTGTGAACCTACAGGAGTCTAGCTCTCCAGGAACAGGGTTGGAGAGCCCTGGTGTGAACCTACAGGAGGGTAGCTCTCCAGGAACAGGGTTGGAGAGCAGCTCTCCAGGAACAGGGTTGAAGAGCCCTGCTGTGAACCTACAGGAGGGTAGCTCTCCAGGAACAGGGTTGAAGAGCCCTGCTGTGAACCTACAGGAGGGTAGCTCTCCAGGAACAGGGTTAGAGAGCCCTGGTGTAAACCAACAGGAGGGTAGCTCTCCAGGAACAGGGTTAGAGAGCCCTGGTGTAAACCAACAGGAGGGTAGCTCTCCAGGAACAGGGTTGAAGAGCCCTGCTGTGAACCTACAGGAGGGTAGCTCTCCAGGAACAGGGTTGGAGAGCCCTGGTGTAAACCAACAGGAGGGTAGCTCTCCAGGAACAGGGTTGAAGAGCCTTGGCCTACAGAGAAGAGATGTTTTGGATTCTTGGCATTAACCGTTTGCATACTGTGAAATGCCTTCCGAAATATTAATAGGTTTTCATTCAATCTCTTCTTGTCACTTTGGGATTTTACTTGGTCCTAAATATTCATAAATGCATTAATGATTTAAAAACCAAGAGTTCTACATTATGCAGTAGGTGGTGAGTACAATACTGTGCAATGCATTTCATGGTACAATATTGATTAGTAGTCTAGTTGACAGTAAAGACTACAGTGATTTTGTAATTGGTTTAATAGCCATCTGGACACATTGTTTTAGCATGTGTCAGCTAGCCTGGGCCTGTTCATTACTGTAGCCATCTGGTCTATCATTGTCATACCATGTGTTTAATAGGAGAGATGAAGTTGTTGACTATAGAACGTTGTATAAGTCAGCTATAGTCAAATCCTAAAGGGCCAGTTTCCCAGATTATTTTAAAGCCTTGACTTGGACTGGAAAGTAATGTTCAGATTTTAAAAACCTGCTACCTGTTATTATGAACCTATCCACCCTCTTTTACAGCTTTTCTGTTACGTAATAACCTGCTATGTGTTAATTAACCTATCCACCCTCTTTTACAGCTTTTCTGTTACGTAATAACCTGCTATGTTAACCTATCCACCCCTCTTTTACAGCTTTTCTGTTACGTAATAACCTGCTATTTGTTAATTAACCTATCCACCCTCTTTTACAGCTTTTCTGTTACGTAATAACCTGCTATGTGTTAATTAACCTATCCACGCCTCTTTTACAGCTTTTCTGCTATGTAATAACTTGCTATGTGTTAATTAACCTATCCACCCCTCTTTTACAGCTTTTCTGTTACGTAATAACCTGCTATGTTAACCTATCCACCCCTCTTTTACAGCTTTTCTGTTACGTAATAACCTGCTAGGTGTTTATTGGACATTATTGTTATGAGTAAATCTATGATCATGTGATGTTGAGTACCTACCTGCATTCCTGTGTTTATTTTCCCCCTCGTGACAATTGGAGCTATATTTCTGTCAACACTGCACATCCTCTATAGTTTCCCACGCCCTCTACTCTTCTGCCTCCTCCTTCTCCTCCTCCCTACGCCCTCTACTCATCTGCCTCCTCCTCCTTCTCCTCCCCACGCCCTCTACTCCTCCTCCTTCTCCTCCTCCCCACACCCTCTACTCATCTGCCTCCTCCTCCTTCTCCTCCTCTGCTAGGCTTTTTGCTCAGACTTGCGTACGTTGAGTAACTTTAATAAAAATAAAAATACATCTATTTGGCACAGCTTGATTTGATTCAGTGGCACGTTAGGTATTTGCAGAGGTAGGTGGAAGCTAGCCCAGGGCTAACTGTCATAAGCTACAGCTCTCCATCTGCTGCAGCCACGTGTTGACTACTCACACCTTGAACCTGAACACCTAGTTATAGATTGGCCCGATGTTGTGCGTGTGGACACGTATTACTCTACTTGTGAGTACCAGAAGTCCTTACAAGAATCATAAATAAGCTAAAATGTAGAAGTTGAGGACAGTCCTCACTGTTTTTAAAGGCTATTATAGGGTTAGGTTTAGTGAAAATAGGATTTTGAATGTCAAGTATAGTAAGACATGTGAGTTGATCTGAGGATCTTCTAACTCCATGTCCATCTTTTAACTTACTGGCTTGTAATGTCTGCGTGTAGCAGACATTGTCTTCCTTCTGCTTTGTGACTTCAGTCTACTGAAACTAGTTTCTGCCGTAGAGAGAAATCTACAGAGAGGATGGTGTTGAATGGATTATCGCTATGGTTTCTGACAGCTCTGTTCCAAAGACTGAAGGTGTTCAGTTGGTAAAGATACTGTGGTTGTCGTCTACATGTGCTTCATGTCATACTACGTTCTCGTTGTCTTAATAGTGTTTTATTTAAGCTTTTACTTAACTAGGCAAGTCATTGAAGAACAAGTTGTTATTTACACCGGCCAAAACCGGACCAAGCTTGGCCAATTGTGTGCCGCCCTATGGGACTCATTCACGGCCAGTTGTGATACAGCCTGGACGCCTCTAGCGCTGAGATGCAGTGCCTTAGACCGCTGCGCCACTCGGGCGCCCCAAAATATGCTGCCGCTTGGCTCTGTTCTGCTTCTTTCTTCCTCTCTGCTTCCTCCTGGCTTTCTCTCTTCCTCCACTTTCTCATGTCTCTCTCTCTTTTATTTATATATATATATATATATATATCTCTGATTTATTGAGTTGTTTGGGAAGTTCCCCACCACAATGCACAGAGTGGGAAATTCTCCCAGGAATGGTTCACCAGAAGCAGTACTGTGTGTCTGTGGCCAGCACTGGGGGGTGTGGGGAGGTAGAGCAGGCAAGGTCCTCTGACAGCGGTACTGTGTGTCTGTGGCCAGCCCTGGTGAGTGTGGGGAGGTAGAGCAGGCAAGGTCCTCTGACAGCGGTACTGTGTGGGGAGGTAGAGCAGGCGAGGTCCTCTGACAGCGGTACTGTGTGGGGAAGTAGAGCAGGCAATGTCCTCTGACAGCACCAGGAGACCCAACTGCTACATTCCAAATGTCAACACTGGTATACTACGTAGAATCAGAACCACTTTAAATCTAGTCTGTCATGTGAAGGTGTTCTCTACTTAGTTTTAGGCAGCGGTCTTTGTACTGTTTGACAGGTAGTTATAGAGATTGTACACCCCCAAAATAAAAGGGACTGTACACCCCCAAAATAAAAGGGACTGTACACCCCCAAAATAAAAGGGATTGTACACCCCCAAAATAAAAGGGATTGTACACCCCCAAAATAAAAGGGATTGTACACCCCCAAAATAAAAGGGATTGTACACCCCCAAAATAAAAGGGATTGTACACCCCCAAAATAAAAGGGACTGTACACCCCCAAAATAAAAGGGACTGTACACCCCCAAAATAAAAGGGACTGTACACCCCCAAAATAAAAGGCGGGTTCCTCAGTGCTGTCAGACTGACCCCCTGACCCCTTCACCCTCACCCAGGGTGGGCTTGTGACTGACTGGCACACCAAGTCTGATGACTCTGTTTGTCTCGTTCTCTTCTCTTCCCCCGGTTTCTTTCCTCTCGTTGTGTCTGTGCAGACCATATCGCATTGATCATCGAGCTGCTGGGGCAAGTCCCACACAAACTCGTAACAGCTGGGAGATATTCCAAGGATTTTTTCACCAAGAAAGGTAAAGAAAAGTGGTTATGTAAAAGTTTTTAAATGACCTTTCTCTCCTTTGTTGTACATCTATGCGTGTATTTCATAGTGCCAAAGTTTTTTGGGTTGGATTTTCTTGTATGCTGTAATTTAAAGGAAAGCTTTTAGTAACAGTCTTGAGTGGTGTGTGTGTGTGATGGTGGTGAGTCTTGTCGTGTGCTGTGGTGACGTGAAACCCTGGCTGGCTGGCTGGCTGACTGCCGTCTCTCTCTCGGTCTAATCCTTCTGTGTCTCTGAGGCTGACTGTCTCTTCTCTTTCCTAGGGGACCTGAAGCACATCACCAAGCTGAAGCCGTGGGGGTTACTAGAGGTGCTGCAGGATAAGTACGAGTGGTCCAAAGAGGAGGCTGATTGTTTCGCTGACTTCCTCCTCCCCATGCTGGAGCTGGTACCAGAGAAGAGAGCCACAGCTGCAGACTGCCTGCGCCACCCCTGGATCGCCCCCCAGTGACGGCCCCCCAGTACTGCAATGCAAAACACCTAGGGCCTGTTCAGTCGACAAACGTTTTTGAATGTTGCAGCTAATTCGAATGACTGGAGCTGACTTAACTCATTTTTCTACTTGTCATTGAGGCATGTTTGTTCTCCGTTAAGGAGTTCTATCCGAACGTTCCATAACGTTTTGCCCTGCTGAATGCGGCCCGGCCTGGTTTGCCCCTGATGAAACCTTCCAACCACTGTAATGTAAAACCCTGGGGCTATGTTCAGGAGTATGTAACCTCCAGTAATCCCAACTCCGGTCCTCCAGTAAGCCCAACTCCGGTCCTCCAGTAAGCCCAACTCCGGTCCTCCAGTAAGCCCAACTCCGGTCCACCAGTAAAGCTCAACTCCGGTCCACCAGTAAAGCTCAACTCCGGTCCACCAGTAAAGCCCAACTCCGGTCCTCCAGTAAAGCCCAACTCCGGTCCTCCAGTAAAGCCCAACTCCGGTCCTCCAGTAAAGCCCAACTCCGGTCCTCCAGTAAAGCTCAACTCCGGTCCTCCAGTAAAGCTCAACTCCGGTCCTCCAGTAAAGCTCAACTCCGGTCCTCCAGTAAAGCTCAACTCCGGTCCTCCAGTAAAGCTCAACTCCGGTCCTCCAGTAAAGCTCAACTCCGGTCCTCCAGTAAAGCTCAACTCCGGTCCTCCAGTAAAGCTCAACTCCGGTCCTCCAGTAAAGCTCAACTCCGGTCCTCCAGTAAAGCCCAACTCCGGTCCTCCAGTAAAGCCCTACAGCAGCCTTTTGTTGTAGACAAACACACCTGATACAGCTCACTGAGGACCTGATGAATAGTTGAATCAGGTGTGCTTATCTGAGAATGTGTGCTGTTGTGGAGTTAGGAAATACTGTGCGAAATTACTCCAAATGTAAAAGTAGCGTTTCACGTCCCTGAATTACATCCCTAGATGTGGAGGCATCTGGCCACTGGGATGCAAATTAAACCTCTTACGAGAGACTTGTTGCAACAGATCACTTTCCAATTGGATCATCTGACAGATGGCTATTTATTTTTGGTTTGTATTCTTACATTTTGTTCTTATTGTCATCATCAAGGACTCTTTGTCTTTTAAAAAAAATATTTGTTTCTCCTTTTTTCTTTCCTTTTGTACTGATGTTTAAGAAGCCAGTAGACAACACTGACCATATAAACCAATCGTTTTGGTGGTCCACAATTCTGTGCTCTGTACACTTCTCACCCATGTACACTATATATACAAAGTATGTGGACACCCCTTCAAAATTAATGGATTTGGCTATTTCAGCCACACCCGATGCTGACAGGTGTATAAAATCGAGCATGCAGCCGTGCAATCTCCATAGACAAACACTGCCAGTAGAATGGCCTTACTGAAGAGCTCAGTGACTTTCAACGTGGCACCGTCATAGGATGCCATCTTTCCAAAAAGTCATTTTGTCAAATTTCTGCCCTGCTAGAGGTGCCACGATCAGCTGTAAATGCTGTTGTTGTGGGAAACGTCTTGGAGCAACAACGGCTCAGCCACGAAGTGGTAGGCCACACAAACTCACAGAACGGGACCACCGAGTGCTGAAGCACGTTTAAAATCATCTCCTTGGTTGCAACACTCACTACCGAGTTCCAAACTACCTCTGGAAGCAACGTCAACTCCATATTAATGGTTTTGGAATGAGATGTTCGTTGAGTAGGTGTCCACATATTTTTGGTTATGTAGTGTAAGATAACTTGTGATTTACACCACCATCTTGCTTTGCTCTACCCCAGCACAAGACCTGGAGCAGAACACGATCAAGGAACTGTAGTCACTAGTGCCTTCCACCACTTGCTTTGTTCTACCCCAGCACAAGACCTGGAGCAGAACACGCTCAAGGAACTGTAGTCACTAGTGCCCTCCACCATCTTGCTTTGTTCTACCCCAGCACAAGACCTGGAGCAGAACACGATCAAGGAACTGTAGTCACTAGTGCCCTCCACCACTTGCTTTGTTCTACCCCAGCACAAGACCTGGAGCAGAACACGATCAAGGAACTGTAGTCACTAGTGCCCTCCACCACTTGCTTTGTTCTACCCCAGCACAAGACCTGGAGCAGAACACGATCAAGGAACTGTAGTCACTAGTGCCTTTCACCACTTTTCTCTGTCATATAACTTGATACCACTTGGTTTTTCCTCTGATAAAGGCTAAGAGTACTAATGTGTTACACCTTCACCCATAAGGCATTTTGTTTTGTATTAGGAAGTTGCACATGGGGCAAACGAACATGAACAAACGTGTAGGTTGCACTCCACTCTCTCTCTTTTCTGACTGAACGATTTCTAGTTCTCCACAGGAAATTCATTTAGAGGACTGTCTAGCTGTTCGGATCAGTAAAATCCACACGACCTTGTTTGTACAGAATCTGTTATTGTTCTACCTTGTCATTGATTCATTCTCATTGGATAAGAGACTGGTTTTCTCATGTTTTGTGGGTTTCATTAAGTAATATTATGTTCATAAGAGCCCCCCCCCCCCCCCCCCCCCATCCAAAATAAGAGATTTTCAAAAAAATAAAATTGTCTGTGTATATATACCTGTACCAAAGAGTTGTTCTGTATGTTACAGCCATGTAGAGTCAACAAATCCTAGGTTGTGTCCGAAATGGCACCCGCTTCCCTTTACGGTGCAGTCGGAACGTATTCCGACTCCTTCACTTTTTCCACATTTTATATTACAGCGTTATTCTAAAAATGGATAAAATTAGAATTTTTCCCCTCATCAATCTACTACACACAATACCCCATAATGACAAAGCGAAAGTAGGTTTTTAGAAATGTTTTCACATTTATTTAAAATAAACTAACACATTTACATAAGTATTCAGACCCTTTTCAGTACTTTGTTGAAGCACCTTTGGCATTGATTACAGCTTTGAGTCTTCTTGGGTATGACGCTACAAGCTTGGCACACCTGTATTTGGGGAGTTTCTTCCCTACAGATCCTCTCAAGCTCTGTCAGGTTGGATGGGGAGTGTTGCTGCACAGCTATTTTCAAGTCTCGATAGAGATGTTCGATAGAGTTCAAGTCCGGGCTCTGACTGGGCCACTCAAGGACATTCAGAGACCTGTCCCGAAGCCACTCTTGCGTTGTCTTGGCTGTGTGCTTAGGGTTGTTGTCCTTGCATTCTGGCCAAATACTTCAATCTTGGTTTCATCAGACCAGAGAATCTTGTCTCTCATGGTCTGAGAGTTCTTTAGGTGCCTTTTGGCAAACTTCAAGCAGGCTGTCATGTGCCTTTTACTGAGGAGTGGCTTCCATCTGGCCACTTCCATGAAGGCCTGATTGGTGGTGCTACCGAGATGGCTGTCCTTCGGGAAGATTCTCCCATCTCCACTGAGGAACTCTGTCAGAGTGACCATTGAGTTCTTGGTCACCTCCCTGACCAAGGCCCTTCTCCCCTGATTGCTCAGTTTGCCAGGGCGGCCATCTCTAGGAAGTGTTGGTAGTTCCAAACTTCTTTCATTTTAAGAATGATGGAGGACACTGTATTCTTGGGGACCTAAAATTCTGCAAACATTTTTTGGTTCCCTTCCCCAGATCTGTGCCTCAACACAATCCTGTCTCGGAACTTTACTGACAATTCCTTCGACCTCATGGCTTGGTTTTTGCTCTGACATCCACTGTTAACTGTGGAATCTTGTATAGACAGGTGTGTGCATTTCCAAATCATGTCAAATCAATTGATTTTACTACAGGAGGACTCCAATCAAGTTGTAGAAACATCTCAAGGATGATCAATGGAAACGGGATGCACCTGAGCTCCATTTTGAGTCTAATAGCAAAGGGTCTGAATACTTATGCAAATAAGGCATTTCAGTTTTATTTTTTTAATACATTTGCAAAAAATGTTCAAACCTGTTTTTGCTTCATTATTATGGGGGATTGTGTGTAGATGAGGAAAAACATTTATTTAATACATTTTAGAATAAGGCTGTAAACAAAAATGCATCTGCAGAGAAGAATGGAAGAAACTCCCCAAATGCAGATGTGCCAAGCTGGTAGCATCTTACCCAAGAAGACTCGAGGCTGTAGTCTCTTACCCAAGAAGACTCGAGGCTGTAGTCTCTTACCCAAGAAGACTCGAGGCTGTAGTCTCTTACCCAAGAAGACTCGAGGCTGTAGTCTCTTACCCAAGAAGACTCGAGGCTGTAGTCTCTTACCCAAGAAGACTCGAGGCTGTAGTCTCTTACCCAAGAAGACTCGAGGCTGTAGTCTCTGCCAAAGGTACTTCAACCAAGTACTGAGTAAAGGGTCTGAATACTTATGTGCATGTGATATCAGTTTTTCTATTTGAAGACATTTGAAAACATTTCTAAAAACCGTTTTTTGCTTTGTCATTATGGGGTATTGTGTTTAGATGGGGGGTGAGTCAATTTAATCCATTTTAGAATAAGGTGCCAACGTAACAAAATGTGGGAAAAGTCAAGGGGTCAGAATACTTTCCAAATGCACTGTGTATAGTGCACTACATGGGAAGTAGGGTGCAATTTGGAACGGACCCTACTATGTCTTAGCTAAAAATGATTTCGCTGGGTAGTGAAGTTTTAGTAACGCATTCAGAAGAAGTGTGCAAAGAGCTTTTGTACGCATGTCCATCAGCTGTTAAATGGCAGTCCTAGAGGGTCCTAGAGGTCTGAACTCAAGAGTTTGATATGACACCATTTTTATTACATGAATGTCACTTTTGATTTGTCTTGCCTTCCGGGCTAAAAACCCACTTGGTCAATATTATTTTCTGGATCTACTACATGGACCTATCTCATTGTTATTACATGATTAGAGATCTGTTTTGTTTTGTTACACCCACCATGCATCATGTCCGCCCGCGAGGGTCATGTGAGGTGAAATGTGTATTTTTGGGGGATGTGAGCACTCAGTTTGTTTTGACCTGGCGAAGATCTGTTTAGGATCGAAGCGTTGTCCATAATGAATGAATTGGCAGCTTTAACAGTGTGCGGGCGTTCTTCTTCTGTACCAGTAATCTTTTATTAGCCCAGCGCCTGTGTTTTTAAGTATGTGCGTATGAACATAAAATAAAATGACTATTGATGATTATACAGTTATATTGCATACAGAAAGCATTGTTTTATTATATAATTATCAACATGATGAAGTAAAACTGCATTCAATTACCAAGGCTCGAAAAATGGGGGAAAAACCACATGAAAACAGGGTCCCAATGGATACAGTAAGGTCCAATCAACTGTCCTCTGGCATAATGAGTAATACAACTGTCCTCTAGCATAATGAGTAATACAACTGTCCTCTGGCATAATGAGTAATACAACTGTCCTCTGGCATAATGAGTAATACAACTGTCCTCTGGCATAATGAGTAATACAACTGTCCTCTGGCATAATGAGTAATACAACTGTCCTCTGGCATAATGAGTAATACAACTGTCCTCTGGCATAATGAGTAATACAACTGTCCTCTAGCATAATGAGTAATACAACTGTCCTCTGGCATAATGAGTAATACAACTGTCCTCTAGCATAATGAGTAATGCAACTGTCCTCTAGCATAATGAGTAATACAACTGTCCTCTAGCATAATGAGTAATTATACTGTCCTCTAGCATAATGAGTAATACAACTGTCCTCTAGCATAATGAGTAATACAACTGTCCTCTAGCATAATGAGTAATACAACTGTCCTCTAGCATAATGAGTAATGCAACTGTCCTCTAGCATAATGAGTAATACAACTGTCCTCTAGCATAATGAGTAATACAACTGTCCTCTGGCATAATGAGTAATACAACTGTCCTCTGGCATAATGAGTAATGCAACTGTCCTCTAGCATAATGAGTAATACAACTGTCCTCTAGCATAATGAGTAATGCAACTGTCCTCTAGCATAATGAGTAATGCAACTGTCCTCTAGCATAATGAGTAATTATACTGTCCTCTAGCATAATGAGTAATGCAACTGTCCTCTAGCATAATGAGTAATACAACTGTCCTCTAGCATAATGAGTAATACAACTGTCCTCTAGCATAATGAGTAATACAACTGTCCTCTAGCATAATGAGTAATACAACTGTCCTCTAGCATAATGAGTAATACAACTGTCCTCTAGCATAATGAGTAATTATACTGTCCTCTAGCATAATGAGTAATACAACTGTCCTCTAGCATAATGAGTAATACAACTGTCCTCTGGCATAATGAGTAATACAACTGTCCTCTAGCATAATGAGTAATACAACTGTCCTCTGGCATAATGAGTAATACAACTGTCCTCTGGCATAATGAGTAATACAACTGTCCTCTGGCATAATGAGTAATACAACTGTCCTCTAGCATAATGAGTAATACAACTGTCCTCTGGCATAATGAGTAATACAACTGCCCTCTGGCATAATGAGTAATACAACTGTCCTCTAGCATAATGAGTAATTATACTGTCCTCTAGCATAATGAGTAATACAACTGTCCTCTAGCATAATGAGTAATACAACTGTCCTCTGGCATAATGAGTAATACAACTGTCCTCTAGCATAATGAGTAATACAACTGTCCTCTAGCATAATGAGTAATACAACTGTCCTCTAGCATAATGAGTAATACAACTGTCCTCTAGCATAATGAGTAATACAACTGTCCTCTGGCATAATGAGTAATACAACTGTCCTCTGGCATAATGAGTAATACAACTGTCCTCTAGCATAATGAGTAATACAACTGTCCTCTAGCATAATGAGTAATACAACTGTCCTCTAGCATAATGAGTAATACAACTGTCCTCTAGCATAATGAGTAATTATACTGTCCTCTAGCATAATGAGTAATACAACTGTCCTCTAGCATAATGAGTAATACAACTGTCCTCTGGCATAATGAGTAATACAACTGTCCTCTAGCATAATGAGTAATACAACTGTCCTCTGGCATAATGAGTAATACAACTGTCCTCTGGCATAATGAGTAATACAACTGTCCTCTAGCATAATGAGTAATACAACTGTCCTCTGGCATAATGAGTAATACAACTGTCCTCTAGCATAATGAGTAATACAACTGTCCTCTAGCATAATGAGTAATACAACTGTCCTCTGGCATAATGAGTAATTATACTGTCCTCTGGCATAATGAGTAATTATACTGTCCTCTGGCATAATGAGTAATACAACTGTCCTCTGGCATAATGAGTAATACAACTGTCCTCTGGCATAATGAGTAATACAACTGTCCTCTAGCATAATGAGTAATACAACTGTCCTCTGGCATAATGAGTAATACAACTGCCCTCTGGCATAATGAGTAATACAACTGTCCTCTAGCATAATGAGTAATACAACTGTCCTCTAGCATAATGAGTAATACAACTGTCCTCTAGCATAATGAGTAATACAACTGTCCTCTGGCATAATGAGTAATACAACTGTCCTCTAGCATAATGAGTAATACAACTGTCCTCTAGCATAATGAGTAATACAACTGTCCTCTGGCATAATGAGTAATACAACTGTCCTCTAGCACAATGAGTAATACAACTGTCCTCTAGCATAATGAGTAATACAACTGTCCTCTAGCATAATGAGTAATACAACTGTCCTCTAGCACAATGAGTAATACAACTGTCCTCTAGCATAATGAGTAATACAACTGTCCTCTGGCATAATGAGTAATTATACTGTCCTCTAGCATAATGAGTAATACAACTGTCCTCTAGCATAATGAGTAATTATACTGTCCTCTAGCATAATGAGTAATACAACTGTCCTCTAGCATAATGAGTAATACAACTGTCCTCTAGCATAATGAGTAATTATACTGTCCTCTAGCATAATGAGTAATTATACTGTCCTCTAGCATAATGAGTAATACAACTGTCCTCTAGCATAATGAGTAATACAACTGTCCTCTAGCATAATGAGTAATACAACTGTCCTCTAGCATAATGAGTAATACAACTGTCCTCTAGCATAATGAGTAATACAACTGTCCTCTGGCATAATGAGTAATTATACTGTCCTCTAGCATAATGAGTAATACAACTGTCCTCTAGCATAATGAGTAATTATACTGTCCTCTAGCATAATGAGTAATACAACTGTCCTCTAGCATAATGAGTAATTATACTGTCCTCTAGCATAATGAGTAATACAACCGTCCTCTAGCATAATGAGTAATACAACTGTCCTCTAGCATAATGAGTAATGCAATTGTCCTCTAGCATAATGAGTAATTATACTGTCCTCTAGCATAATGAGTAATACAATTGTCCTCTAGCATAATGAGTAATTATACTGTCCTCTAGCATAATGAGTAATACAACTGTCCTCTAGCATAATGAGTAATGCAATTGTCCTCTAGCATAATGAGTAATTATACTGTCCTCTAGCATAATGAGTAATACAACTGTCCTCTAGCATAATGAGTAATACAACTGTCCTCTAGCATAATGAGTAATGCAACTGTCCTCTAGCATAATGAGTAATGCAACTGTCCTCTAGCATAATGAGTAATGCAACTGTCCTCTAGCATAATGAGTAATACAACTGTCCTCTAGCATAATGAGTAATACAACTGTCCTCTGGCATAATGAGTAATACAACTGCCCTCTGGCATAATGAGTAATACAACTGCCCTCTAGCATAATGAGTAATACAACTGTCCTCTAGCATAATGAGTAATTATACTGTCCTCTAGCATAATGAGTAATACAACTGTCTTCTAGCATAATGAGTAATACAACTGTCCTCTAGCATAATGAGTAATACAACTGTCCTCTAGCATAATGAGTAATACAACTGTCCTCTAGCATAATGAGTAATACAACTGTCCTCTAGCATAATGAGTAATACAACCGTCCTCTAGCATAATGAGTAATACAACTGTCCTCTAGCATAATGAGTAATTATACTGTCCTCTAGCATAATGAGCAATTATACTGTCCTCTAGCATAATGAGTAATACAACTGCCCTCTAGCATAATGAGTAATACAACCGCCCTCTAGCATAATGAGTAATACAACCGCCCTCTAGCATAATGAGTAATACAACTGTCCTCTAGCATAATGAGTAATACAACTGTCCTCTAGCATAATGAGTTCTCAATCCAATTGAGAATCTGCGGTATGGAAACATACCCCAAGAGACTTGCAGTTGTAATTGCTGCAAAATATGGCTATACAAAGTATAGACTTTGGGGGGTTGAAAAGTTACGCACATTCAAGTTTTCATTTTTTTTCTTCTTGTTTCTCAATTTTAAAAAAATGCATCTTCAAAGTGGTAGGCATGTGGGGTAAATCAAATGATACAAACCCAGCAAAAATCTATTTTAATTCAAGGTTGTAGGGCAACAAAATAGGAAAAATGCCAAGGGGGGTGAATACACTGTAGGTGTCAGAATCTGGACTGAAACAGAATCCCTTTGGGCTGGAGTCCACAGTGATGTTGTCATCGAGGGAGGGCTGGAGTCCACAGTGATGTTGTCATCGAGTGAGGGCTGGAATCCACAGTGATGTTGTCATTGAGTGAGGGCTGGTATCCACAGTGATGTTGTCATCGAGTGAGGGCTGGAATCCACAGTGATGTTGTCATCGAGTGAGGGCTGGAATCCACAGTGATGTTGTCATCTAGTGAGGGCTGGAATCCACAGTGATGTTGTCATCTAGTGAGGGCTGGAATCCACAGTGTTGTTGTCATCGAGTGAGGGCTGGTATCCACAGTGATGTTGTCATCTAGTGAGGGCTGGAATCCACAGTGATGTTGTCATCTAGTGAGGGCTGGAATCCACAGTGATGTTGTTATTGAGTGAGGGCTGGAATCCACAGTGATGTTGTCATCGAGTGAGGGCTGGAGTACACAGTGATGTTGTCATCGAGTGAGGGCTGGAATCCACAGTGATGTTGTCATCGAGTGAGGGCTGGAGTCCACAGCGTTGTTGTCATCTAGTGACAATAGCACTGAACTCATGCCACCTCTGAAACAGGAGAGATTTCACTTGGGGGTCACAGACTGGACAGGGTAGGTTGGTCATCTCACCTCTCCTGGACAACAGGGATGACAACTTCAGTCACTGGGGGCCTGTATGACTGTTCATGAGCTAAGGTTGCCTAGAGGAAGGACAGCAAGGGCATTTTGAAACGGCCTCTAGGTCAGCACCTAGCTATACATGTTGGCTCAGCAAACACGGGATGCTACACACATTAAAATGTGCAGGTTAGTTAGGCTAGATTCTTACAATCTCACCTGATGCAAACTGAATCCACTCACAGATCTGGTTAACACTCCCGGTGTTAAAACCAGAACAGAGTGAAACAGACCATACAGCACACAGCAGCGTGGAGGTGCCTACGGAGAAGATTGCTGTTCTAAAGGGATGGATGTGAAGTTCAGAGAACTTCCTTTATGAAGAAAAAGGAGGGAAAGGGGGATATGGGGAAGGAGAAGGAGAAGTAGAAGGGGGAGGATGAGCAGACATTGTTTTTCAGCACTTACTGTGAGTCACTGTCTGTTTGAGTTTCTCTTCACTGCCATCTCGTTTTCAGTCTCCGTTTGGTCGTCTGCCAGACAATTCCAAGCATCCAGATTAATTTGTCATATGAAGTTAGAACTGAATGAAAATTAACGTCACACTTATGTCCACAAAACAAATCATTCCTAATTCAAGTCCCCATCTATTGAGATTTGAGGTTGTTCCCACTGGGTACACAATGCTTGAATCAATGTTTCCATGTAATTTCAATTAAATTACTTTGAACCAAGGTGGAAAAGGGGTTGAATTTACCTCTGTGCCCAGTGGGTTCTCTCTGCTTTTCTTTGGCTTGTCCTGAAGTCTGTGAGAAAATCAATGTTCTACTGGATCTGGACAGCAGCTCAACATTTCAGAACCAAGGACAGCGCACCTTCACAAAGATGGTGGATAAATGAAGATGTCTTTCTCAGGCTGTTTACCATTAAAAAAACAACAACACCGTTCCTGTCTCTTTAAGCTTTGTCAAAATGGACTTTTCATAGCAGGTTTAGGAGAAGTTACGCAGCAGGTTAGGGGAATTAGGTTAAGGTTAGGAAAAGGGTTAGGGTTAGCTAAAATGTAAAGGAGTCCAAGAAATTTGACTTTGCTTGGGAAGAAATCTTATTTCAATGTCTGACTGATCTGTTCACTTCCCATAAAAGAGGATATGCATTCATGGGTTGCACCTCTGTCACGTCATTACCATTGTTATCAATGTTCTACAGATGCCGCAGCATATTGATGTCCGACTTAAGGTTAGTACTTAGTCTTTCTGAACAGGGGCTAATGACTGTTTAATCAATGTTGTCAAGTTTACTTTACTAGCTCATGGCAACACTGCAGACCGCATCACCCTCTGGAGAGCCCTGTGGTTGCAGGTGGTGCAATTGCCGTACCAGGCGGTGATACAGCCCGACACCATGCTCTCAATTGTGCATCTATAGAAGTTTGTGAGGGTTTTAGGTTCCAAGACAAAAACAATTCCGCCTCCTTCTTCACCACACAGTCTGTGTGGGTGAACCATTTCAGTTTGTCGGTGATATGTACAATGAGGAACTTGAAGCTTTCCACCTTCTCCACTGCGGTCCTGTCAATGTGGATAGGGTGGCTGCTCCCTCTGCTGTTTCCTGAAGTCCACAATAATCTCCTTTGTTTTGTTGACGTTGAGTGAGAGGCTATTTTCCTCTCACCACGTTCCCAGAGCCCTCACCTCCTCCCTGTAGGCTGTCTCGTCATTGTTTGTGGTGTATTTAATATATTGACATCAGTCCTAAAACGAACGTTCAAAGCAATATTGTGACGAAACATACAAACCATGAATAATTAAATTGAGAGTTAGTCTACATTATCATTAAAAAAAAACATATTTGCTAACGGAATAATATTTGGGAAAATCGGGTCTATAATATATTTTCCTAACCTTATTATAATTATTATAATTAAATAGTACCTAAAAGATATCAAAAGTAGAATTAAACTATGTAGAATTGCAGGACATTAGCTTAAAAACTCACATTTCATCTGTCCTTTAAATTAAACAAAATCAAGTTGGTGGTTTATTTAATATAGTGACATTTTTCAAATGTGAAAAAGGGGGCCCTGGGGAAAAAAAAGTTTGGGAACCCAGTCAACTGGGTGGGACTTCCTATTGGTTAAGGAAATATCACATAATTCCTTCCAGGTCACCAGGAGGGCTGAGCCAATGAATTCTACTCATAAGAAAACATTCCGTAACTGCAGGTGGCATTAATCGCCAACCTTGGCTTTACACATGTTTCAACAACACCCTCCAGGGGGCAGTGTTCACCCTTTCAGTTTGTTTACCAACTCATAGAAGTAGTAGTAGAAGAAAATTAAATACTTTCAACTGAGATGGCATTAGAGGCACTGCTCTCACAGATGCCATGCAGAGGTGGGAAATGACAGTCCTCAGGGGCGTAGTTGGTGTCACACTTGGTGTCACCAATCAGGTCCCCCGAGGACTGGAATTGCCCACCCCTGTGTGGAACAGATACAAAGATGCGATGTCTGCCTTAAGTCTATGGTCTGGTCTGCTTAGTTCATTGACCGTATATGAACAAAGAAAAAATGAGTGAGTGAGATGTCTTGTTTCCTCTGCCATCTCTGGCCTTTACCCTCCCTGATGATACAATGTCTCCGGTCAGAGTGAAGATGATTGTTATGGATGATATTTGCATGATTTACAACAAGTAATGCTAGTTTAAGTTTCCTAGGTTTAGTCATGCTAAGTGCTACTTGTTAAGAGTTGGTATGTCCCCTGTGTTAGAGACAATCGTCATGCCAGGACAGGTGTGAGAATTATTCAAGGTAAGGAGAACCAGATACACCTAGCTAGGTATTATTCTTTTGATCGATTTATAAAGACATCTGACTGAGTATTAAACGTCTCAATTCTCCAATGTGAAGTGATAACCTCAACATTGTTTACAAATGCAAAAAGTATTTTTTTTTTTTTTTAAACATGACTGCAACGATATTAAAATGATTCCTTCTTCTGTGCTTGTGCATTAATGTGTTTGGGTTTGTCCAACACATGGACCAGATCTACTGTAGTCCAGTCAGGATTCTCACACTTGAAGATGTAATGAACGAATCTGATCTGTGTAATGCATGGAATGTTTTCCTGTGTGGAATCATGTCAAACTTATTTTTTTGTTGCTGTAGTTGCCTAAAACAAAGGACCTAATAGTCTGACTAAAGCCACATGTAGCTGATACTGTACTTTATGTCCCTGGGTGTTATATTGAGGATGTGATTATACTTCACTCCCTGATATAATATGTGTACTGTATGTGTGTTTTCCCACCACTACAGAAGAACGGGGAGGAGATATGTGCCAGCAGAGTAGTGTAGTCGGCTGCCACCGACCCAAAGGCACCAATCTGCCCCCGCTGTGTCCTCCCTCTCTGCCGAGAATCAGTGCTTCAAACTGGTACACACACACACACACACACACACACACACACACACACACACACACACACACACACACACACACACACACACACAGAAGAGATATAAGGGATTTTGCTCTAGCCTACTTGAATTAGAGGACCATGTAAAAAAAAATAAAACATGGTCAACAGCCCCCTCCAGTGGACAGATGTGGTAGCACGACTACTACTACTAGACATGGAGGGAAAGATTTTGCTCTGTTCTCTAGCACCTGCTCCGAATGCTATCCTAACTGACCATGTTGACAGTGATGAAAAGGTGTCATAGAGATGTACACAGCCAATCTGTAAATAGCACAGCCAACTACCTCGTCCCCATATTGTTATTTATCCTCTTGCTCTTTTGCACCCCAGTATCTCTACTTGCACATCATCATCTGCACATCTATCACTCCAGTGTTAATGCTTAATTGAAGAGAAGGCCTGAGGTTAACACAGACTTAGGACATCTTGAACTATGAAGTCTTTATGTACTCAAAATAAGTCTGTCCGTAAAGAGTCGCTGTCTGTCAGAGAAATGGAACCGCTACATTAGCTGCAACATTTTCACATCATTAATTAGCTAAACCAGATAGTTAGCGTTCTGCTTACCAGCTAAGCCTGTGTTTAACACAGACCTTTAATTTCCCCATAGGCTTTGCCCAACGGGCAATGGTGGAGTTAGACTTTGTTAGTGCCCACAAAAAGACCCCATTACTATTGCTCTCTATAGGACAGCATTTACATTTATTTAACCATTATTTAACTAGGTAAGTCAATTATTTACAATGATTTACAATGATGGACAATGGAGGATCTCAACTTGAGTGGTGATATTAAACTATTCTATAAACTCTGATTATTCAAACTCTAGTCATCCATCCAAACCTATCTGTGGTTGGACATCACATGGATGCAGTGGGACATTATACCATTAAATGTTGATGGATGTTTTCACCCGTGTAGCTCAGTTGGATGTTGTTTCTTTAGATAAAAGCGGCTGCTAAGTGGCATATAAATTCACCATTCTGTATGTTCTGTCTGCTTGTGGTGTTACCGCGGGCACCAAATTCCCTGGCTTGGCTGATTGGCGATTCAATTGGCTCATAAATCAAGTGTCTTTTTTTGTTAACACATTTGAAAGATTGAATATCTGCTCTTCCTAAACACATTTGCGTATGACACCAGTGCAATGGATGCGTTTTAAGTTAAGTCTGATAAACATATGAGACTGGGTTTTTATTTGAATTGTAAATCCCCTCACATCACTGTGGTGTTGCAGAGGAAACAGCAATGAATATAGATGATACAAACCTCAAAGACATTAAACAAACACAATCAGTACACAGCCAGAAGTGAAAAACTATATGATGATGATGATA
This sequence comes from Oncorhynchus clarkii lewisi, assembly GCF_045791955.1. NCBI lineage: Eukaryota > Metazoa > Chordata > Actinopteri > Salmoniformes > Salmonidae > Oncorhynchus > Oncorhynchus clarkii. The sequence goes on from NC_092162.1 coordinate 68,795,318, forward strand.
TGACGATATGATGATGATATGACGATACGAGGATGATGATATGACGATACGATGTGATATGTTTAATCTTCACATACAGTAAAATAAAGCATAAAGATGCTGCTCAGAACTAGAACAGACTCTTTCCATGGCTCTCTAACTTTTAATGCGTTCAAATCCCCACCCCGTTCCCCATTTTATCTTTCAGCTGATAAGATTTCAGCCACTATGACACAGTGACCCAGCGTCGACCGGGTTTGGCCGGGGTAGGCCGTCATTGATAATAAGAATTTGATAAACAGGTTAACAGACTTGCCTAGTTAAATAAAGGTTAAATAAAAAATAAAATATTCTGCCCTACCAAGCAGAAGGCAGTAACTGCTTATAGTGTGGAACTGAGAAAAATGTATTTTATTTACCTTGGTTTCACAGTAACGTTATGCAGTTACTGCTAACATGACCCCCATTTTCTCCAAAACAAAACACAAACACAAGCATTCAGACCACAAACAAATCAGTATGTGTGACAGGTGGGCTTTGATGGCGTTGTAAAGAGGGTTAGGCCTTGGACTGCCCTGTGATTGCGGGGGATTGTGTGTGTGTGTGACAGGCGGGGCTGCTTTGAATGCCTCTACTGAGGGTCAGGTCTAGGCTATAGCTATTTGCTGGTTTACTTAGCTTCGCCATTGTCTGGCTGACAGACTTGTCAACAGCAGCTACAACTCACTCACCCACCCTGCTACAACTCAATCACTCTGCTACAACTCACTCACTCTGCTACGACTCACTCACTCTGCTACGACTCACTCACTCTGCTACGACTCACTCACTCTGCTACGACTCACTCACCCTGCTACGACTCACTGACTCACCCTAATATGACTCACTCACCCTGCTACGACTCACTGACTCACCCTATTATGACTCACTCACCCTGCTACGACTCACTGACTCACCCTAACATGACTCACTCACCCTGCTACGACTCACTGACTCACCCTAATATGACTCACTCACCCTGCTACGACTCACTGACTCACCCTGCTACGACTCACTGACTCACCCTAATATGACTCACTCACTCTGCTACGACTCACTCACTCTGCAACGACTCACTCACTCTGCTACGACTCACTCACTCTGCTACAACTCACTCACTCTGCTACGACTCACTCACTCTGCTACGACTCACTGACTCACCCTAATATAACTCACTCACCCTGCTACGACTCACTGACTCACCCTAATACGACTCACTCACCCTATTGCGACTCACTGACTCACCCTAATACGACTCACCTAACCCTATTGCGACTCACTGACTCACCCTATTATGACTCACTCACCCTATTGCGACTCACTGACTCACCCGATTATGACTCACTCACCCTATTACGACTCACTGACTCACCCTAATACGACTCACTGACTCACCCTAATACGACTCACTCACCCTATTGCGACTCACTGACTCACCCTGATATGACTCACTCACCCTATTACTACTCACTAACTCACCCTATTACGACTCACTCACCCTGATATGACTCACTCACCCTATTGCGACTCACTGACTCACCCTAATATGACTCACTCACCCTAATATGACTCACTCCCCCTATTGCAACTCACTGACTCACCCTAATATGACTCACACACCCTAATACGACTCACTCACCCTAATACGACTCACTCACCCTAATACGACTCACTCCTCCTATTACAACTCACTGACTCACCCACCCTATTGCGACTCACTGACTCACCCTAATACGCCTCACTGACTCACCCTTGTCGTGTCTTTGGCATTATTAAACTGAAGATGAATCTTTATCAAATGACTCTCTGTAATTATTATTACGCGATTAAACTGATTATGTCATGTACTGTCATGTTGTGTCTTGTCTCTGTCCTTTCCCTTCACCCTGTCTCCCTCTGCTGGTCGTTGTTAGGTTACCTTTTCTCCCCCGCTTTCCCCCAGCTGTTCCTTGTCTCCTCTGACTACCCATTCACCCCGTTTCCCACCTGTTCCCTTTTTCCCTCTGATTAGGTCCCTATATCTCTCTCTGTTTCTGTTCCTGTCCTTGTCGGATTCTTGTTTGTTGTGTTTCATGCCTGAGCCAGACTATCGTCATGTTTGCTGTAACCTTGTCCTGTCCTGTCGGAATCTGCCGGTCTATCTGAGCCTACCTATGTTTGGTTATTAAAGAAGCTCTGTTTAAGTTAGTTCGCTTTTGGGTCCTCATTCACTCACCATAACAGAAGAATCCGACCAAGAATGGACCCAGCGACTTCGGATCCTCTCCACTCAGCCGTCGGGATCCAGGGAGCGATGCTAGGCAGACACGAGCAGGAAGTGTCTGCTGCTCGACATGCCATTGAGACCCTGGCCACCCAAGTCTCCAACCTCACAGAACAGGTTCACCATCTCCGCCTCGATCCACCGGCCACTTCCAGGGCTTTCGAATCTCCGGAGCCCAGAATCAATAACCCGCCGTGTTACTCTGGGGAGCCCACTGAATGCCGCTCGTTCCTCACCCAGTGTGATATTGTGTTTTCTCTCCAGCCCAACACTTACTCCAGGAGCACTGCTCGTGTCGCCTACGTCATATCTCTCCTTATTGGACGGGCTCGTGAGTGGGGCACGGCAATCTGGGAGGCAAGGGCTGAGTGTACTAACCAGTATCAGGACTTTAAGGAGGAGATGATACGGGTTTTTGATCGATCTGTTTTTGGGGAGGAGGCTTCCAGGGCCCTGTCTTCCCTATGTCAAGGCAATCGATCCATAACAGACTACTCTATTGAGTTTCGCACTCTTGCTGTCTCCAGTGGCTGGAACGAGCCGGCCTTGCTCGCTCGTCTTCTGGAGGGTTTCCGCGCAGAGGTAAAGGATGAGATTCTCTCCCGGGAGGTTCCTTCCAGCGTGGATTCCTTGATTGAACTCGCTATTCGCATTGAGCGACGGGTTGATCTTCGTCACCGAGCTCGTGGAAAGGAGCTCGCGCTCTCCGTCGCCTCCCTCTCCGCATCACTACCATCTTCCTCTGCCGGCTCGGGTGCTGAGCCCATGCAGCTGGGAGGTATCCACATCTCGACTAAGGAGAGGGAACGGAGAATCACCAACCGCCTCTGTCTCTATTGCGGTTCCGCTGGTCATTTTGTCACTTCATGTCCAGTAAAAGGCCAGAGCTCGTCAGTAAGCGGAGGGCTACTGGTGAGCGCTACTACTCCTGTCTCTCCTTCAAGATCCTGCACTACCTTGTCGGTCCATCTACGCTGGACCGGTTCGTCAGCTTCCTGCAGTGCCTTAATAGACTCTGGGGCGGAGGGCTGTTTTATGGACGAGACCTGGGCTCGGGAACATGACATTCCTCTCAGACAGTTAAAGGAGCCCACGGCCTTGTTCGCCCTGGATGGTAGTCCTCTCCCCAGGATTCAGCGTGAGACGCTACCTTTAACCCTCACTGTTTCTGGTAATCATAGTGAAACCATTTCTTTTTTAATTTTTCGTTCACCTTTTACACCTGTTGTTTTGGGCCATCCCTGGCTAGTTTGTCATAATCCTTCCATTAATTGGTCTAGTAATTCTATCCTCTCCTGGAACGTCTCTTGTCATGTGAAATGTTTAATGTCTGCTATCCCTCCTGTTTCCTCTGTCTCTTCTTCACAGGAGGAGCCTGGTGATTTGACAGGGGTGCCGGAGGAATATCACGATCTGCGCACGGTGTTCAGTCGGTCCAGGGCCACCTCTCTTCCTCCACACCGGTCGTATGATTGTAGTATTGATCTCCTTCCGGGAACCACCCCCCCCCGGGGTAGACTATACTCTCTGTCGGCTCCCGAACGTAAGGCTCTCGAAGATTATTTGTCTGTAGCTCTTGACGCCGGTACCATAGTCCCCTCCTCCTCTCCCGCCGGAGCGGGGTTTTTTTTTGTCAAGAAGAAGGACGGGTCTCTGCGCCCCTGCATAGATTATCGAGGGCTGAATGACATAACAGTGAAGAATCGTTATCCGCTTCCTCTTATGTCTTCAGCCTTCGAGATCCTGCAGGGAGCCAGGTTTTTCACTAAGTTGGACCTTCGTAACGCTTACCATCTCGTGCGCATCAGGGAGGGGGACGAGTGGAAGACGGCGTTTAACACTCCGTTAGGGCACTTTGAATACCGGGTTCTTCCTTTCGGCCTCGCTAACGCTCCAGCTGTCTTTCAGGCATTAGTCAATGATGTCCTGAGAGACATGCTGAACATCTTTGTTTTCGTTTACCTTGACGATATCCTGATTTTTTCACCGTCACTCCAGATTCATGTTCAGCACGTTCGACGTGTCCTCCAGCGCCTTTTAGAGAATTGTCTTTTTGTGAAGGCTGAGAAGTGCACTTTTCATGCCTCCTCCGTCACATTTCTCGGTTCTGTTATTTCCGCTGAAGGCATTAAGATGGATCCCGCTAAGGTCCAAGCTGTCATTGATTGGCCCGTCCCTAAGTCACGCGTCGAGCTGCAGCGCTTTCTCGGCTTCGCGAACTTCTATCGTCGTTTCATCCGTAATTTCGGTCAGGTGGCAGCTCCTCTCACAGCCCTTACTTCTGTCAAGACGTGCTTTAAGTGGTCCGTTTCCGCCCAGGGAGCTTTTGATCTCCTCAAGAATCGTTTTACATCCGCTCCTATCCTTGTTACACCTGACGTCTCTAGACAGTTCGTTGTCGAGGTTGACGCGTCAGAGGTGGGCGTGGGAGCCATCCTTTCTCAGCGCTCCCTCTCTGACGACAAGGTCCACCCATGCGCGTATTTTTCTCATCGCCTGTCACCGTCGGAACGTAACTATGATGTGGGTAACCGCGAACTGCTCGCCATCCGGTTAGCCCTAGGCGAATGGCGACAGTGGTTGGAGGGGGCGACCGTTCCTTTTGTCGTTTGGACTGACCATAGGAACCTTGAGTACATCCGTTCTGCCAAACGACTTAATGCGCGTCAGGCGCGTTGGGCGCTGTTTTTCGCTCGTTTCGAGTTCGTGATTTCTTATCGTCCGGGCTCTAAGAACACCAAGCCTGATGCTTTGTCTCGTCTCTTCAGTTCTTCAGTAGCCTCCACTGACCCCGAGGGGATTCTCCCTGAGGGGCGTGTTGTCGGGTTGACTGTCTGGGGAATTGAGAGGCAGGTAAAACAAGCGCTCACTCACACTCCGTCGCCGCGCGCTTGTCCTAGGAACCTTCTTTTCGTTCCCGTTCCTACTCGTCTGGCCGTTCTTCAGTGGGCTCACTCTGCCAAGTTAGCCGGCCACCCTGGCGTTCGGGGTACGCTTGCTTCCATTCGCCAGCGTTTTTGGTGGCCCACCCGGGAGCATGACACGCGTCGTTTCGTGGCTGCTTGTTCGGTCTGCGCGCAGACTAAGTCCGGTAACTCTCCTCCTGCCGGCCGTCTCAGGCCGCTTCCTATTCCCTCTCGACCGTGGTCTCACATCGCCTTAGATTTTGTCACCGGACTGCCTTCGTCAGCGGGGAAGACTGTTATTCTTACGGTTGTCGATAGGTTCTCTAAGGCGGCTCATTTCATTCCCCTTGCTAAGCTTCCTTCTGCTAAAGAGACGGCACAAATCATCATCGAGAATGTTTTCAGAATTCATGGCCTTCCGTCAGACGTCGTTTCGGACAGAGGTCCGCAATTCACGTCTCAATTTTGGAGGGAGTTTTGCCGTTTGATTGGGGCTTCCGTCAGTCTCTCTTCCGGCTTTCACCCCCAGTCTAACGGTCAAGCAGAACGGGCCAATCAGACTATTGGTCGCATCTTACGCAGTCTTTCTTTTCGTAACCCTGCGTCTTGGTCAGAACAGCTCCCCTGGGCAGAATACGCCCACAACTCGCTTCCTTCGTCTGCGACCGGGCTATCTCCTTTTCAGAGTAGCCTCGGGTACCAGCCTCCGCTGTTCTCATCTCAGTTCGCCGAGTCCAGCGTCCCCTCCGCTCAGGCTTTTGTCCAACGTTGCGAGCGCACCTGGAAGAGGGTCAGGTCTGCACTTTGCCGTTATAGGACGCAGACTGTGAGGGCTGCTAATAAGCGTAGAACTAAGAGTCCTAGATATTGTCGCGGTCAGAGAGTTTGGCTCTCCACTCAGAACCTTCCCCTTAAGACGGCTTCTCGCAAGTTGACCCCGCGGTTCATTGGTCCGTTCCGTATTTCTCGGGTCATTAATCCTGTCGCAGTTCGACTTCTTCTTCCGCGATACCTTCGTCGCGTCCACCCGGTCTTCCATGTCTCCTGCATCAAGCCCGTCCTTCGCGCCCCCGCTCGTCTTCCCCCCCCCCCCCCCCCATCCTTGTCGAGGGCGCACCCATCTACAGGGTCCGTAGAATTTTGGACATGCGTCCTCGGGGCCGTGGTCACCAGTACCTCGTAGATTGGGAGGGGTACGGTCCTGAGGAGAGGAGTTGGGTTCCCTCTCGGGACGTGCTGGACCGTGCGCTGATCGAGGATTTCCTCCGTTGCCGCCAGGTTTCCTCCTCGAGTGCGCCAGGAGGCGCTCGGTGAGTGGGGGGGTACTGTCATGTACTGTCATGTTGTGTCTTGTCTCTGTCCTTTCCCTTCACCCTGTCTCCCTCTGCTGGTCGTTGTTAGGTTACCTTTTCTCCCCCGCTTTCCCCCAGCTGTTCCTTGTCTCCTCTGACTACCCATTCACCCCGTTTCCCACCTGTTCCCTTTTTCCCTCTGATTAGGTCCCTATATCTCTCTCTGTTTCTGTTCCTGTCCTTGTCGGATTCTTGTTTGTTGTGTTTCATGCCTGAGCCAGACTATCGTCATGTTTGCTGTAACCTTGTCCTGTCCTGTCGGAATCTGCCGGTCTATCTGAGCCTACCTATGTTTGGTTATTAAAGAAGCTCTGTTTAAGTTAGTTCGCTTTTGGGTCCTCATTCACTCACCATAACAGATTAATCATGTAACTGTAATTAACTAGGAAGTCGGGGCACCAAGGAAAATATTCTGATTACAAAGTTATAATTTTCCTAATATAACTTTTCAGATATTTTATATCTGATCAATAGTCTTCTGATTAATGAATTCTTCTTTACCTCACGTTAGTCTCATTCCAAACGTCGTAGATTGTTGGTTATCTGTGCGAACCCAGTCTTCACTATGAGTCATGAATACATCAATTGTCTGAAATAATTTATTTATTTATGAATTAACTAAACAAACACAGAAGCGCACACACAAACAAACAAAGTATATATGGTTACAAGAAATGATAGGGGAATGTGCCCTAGTGGGCTAAACCGGCATGGCGGCTTGTTGGACAAAAGGGGAGTGGGGGTCAGCTAAGTCACTACAGAGTTGATAATTATAACAATTGAAATGCTAATCCTTTGCACATGAACACTCACTCATTCGGGAACAATTGCAATCAATGTATATATTTACGCTCAGTGTGTCTTCGGGGTCTCTGTTGAAAAGTTTGTTTCTGTTGGAGAGTTTCTCCACCCTCTCTGTCGTGGTTAGAATGGATAGTTCAGAGTGACATTCATTCATGTCGTTATAGGATAGATGTTTCGGCGGTTGTCGGTCTTCGCGTTCAATGATACCGAATTCCTAGCTGCAGACTAGTAATTAATATCAAAGACTTGCTCTTATTCTGTCGGTATCGATAGTCTAAGAGTTTAACCACGTGGGATGGTTAAAAGATTCAGCAGTCTGGTCTCAAACCTTGGCCCTCTCGTTATCGAGGTAAGCTGGTCTGCAAAATTTGTCCTCTCGTAATTGAGAGCAACATGGTCTGTTGAGAAATTCTCAAGGTGGGTTTTTTATTCAGAATTGCAGAAAAGGGCCTGTCCCAGTTACTGATGGTAGGCTTTGTTACTTTGGTCCCAGCTCTCTGCAGGTCATTCACTAGGTCCCCCGTGTGGTTCTGGGATTTTTGCTCACCGTTCTTGTGATCATTTTGACCCCACAGGGTGAGATCTTGGGTGGAGCGTGGAGTATGCGTGGAGTATGTCTTCCATTTCCTAATAATTGCTCCCACAGTTGATTTCTTCAAACCAAGCTGCTTACCTATTGCAGATTCAGTCTTCCCAGCCTGGTGCAGGTCTACAATTTTGTTTCTGGTGTCCTTTGACAGCTCTTTGGTCTTGGCCATAGTGGAGTTTGGAGTGTGACTGTTTGAGGTTGTGGACAGGTGTCTTTTATACTGATTACAAGTTCAAACAGGTGCCATTAATACAGGTAACGAGCGGAGGACAGAGGAGCCTCTTAAAGAAGAAGTTACAGATCTGTGAGAGCCAGAAATCTTGCTTGTTTGTAGGTAACCAAATACTTATTTTCCACCATAATTTGCAAATAAATTCATTAAAAATCCTACAATGTGATTTTCTGGATTTTTTTTCTCATTTTGTCTGTCATAGTTGATGAAAATTACAGGCCTCTCTCATCTTTTTAAGTGGTAGAACTTGCACAATTGGTGGCTGACTAAATACTTTTTTGCCCCACTGTAAACATCGTTATGGTAATGTGGCCGTATTGTCTCCCATGAGTTTCACAAAATTGTACCAAACGGACCAGTTCGTAGCTGGATTCTTCACCGATCTTTTATACCTTCTCCAGAACATAAATGTTGTTCGGTTCTCCAGTTCTGTGAGGTGGAAGAAATTCCTTTGTTCTCTCTATGAAACTTTACTCTCTCTCTCTATACTGTGGCCATGAGGAGATAATCTCCTCCAGGAATTTACGACCTCTCTCGGAGACAGGGAGAGGAGACAGGGAGAGGGGGATGGGGCTTGCTGTACCCAAAGAGGGCAACGCCATGGCACCCTAATACGACTCACTGACTCACCCAAATACGACTCACTGACTCACCCTGCTGCTAGTTATTTTGTGATGATCTATGAGTTCTACTTTTTGACACCTTTATTGAATGTATTGAGCATAACAGTCTCAAACCCACTTTGAAACAATGTACACCCACTTTGAAACAACATTACACCCAAACCTGGGAAAGACCGTAGATATATTGATTGACTTTAGAACTATAATTTTACAAAATAACGATATAATCTATTTTCACATGTGTTAGCCAGCAGACTAAAAGAAGGCAGATTGTAAATGAGACTCAATCTGGCTTTTTGTAAAATAGGTCCATACATAATGTGGACCTATTTTGGACCTGATAGACTATGGTGAAATGATAGAGGATGATAGATTTATTTTGGAAAGGCAGACCCCCCCCCCCCCCTAGCTATTCATTTAGTTAACCTCTTCTCAGAAGCATCAGGTTTGAGTCTAAATATGAATAAATGTGAGCTTATGGCCATACATGACCATCCATTCATTTCATTTCGTCATATCCCCATGAAGTACAATTACATTTCTGGGAGTTGATGTCACAGAGGACGGTGATGCAAGTGTGAAATCAAAATCTTGAAAACCGTTTAATGAAAGCTGAAGCTATCGGCTTCAAAGAGATGTATCTATACTGTGCAAAAATATAAACACAACATGCAGGAATTTCAAAGATTTTGATAAATTACAAAATCCCCCTCCCCAACAGGGACTATTGGTCATGTTTCATGAGCTGAAATAAAAGATTGCAGAAATGTTCTATACGCACAAAAAGCTTATTTCTCTCACATTCTGGGTAGAAATGTGTTTACTTGTTCCTCCCTGAAAATGTGCCTCAGGCAATTTTATGAATTAGTCTTCATTATTGCGCCTGTCTCTTTAGATGGTAGGATGCTCTTTTGATTCTAGATCTGATCCCATATCTATTTGAGTTTTGACAGACCAATTAGAACTGATTCACTCTGGCTACGTTTACACAGGCAGCCCAATTCTGATCGTCAAAAGACCAATTAGTGGTAAAAAATATCAGAATTGGGCTGCCTGTGTAAACGTAGCCCCTTTGTCTTTTATTTTATAGTGGTTTAATCATTTTAATTAGGCTGCTTATGAAGTAGATCTTGAGCAATTGATAAGATATCAGATGATGATAATTGAAATCTGTGATTAAAGGCCTATTTCACATACCTTCACTGCACAAGTGATGCATTTAAAGCTTTGTCAAGACATCTTGTCACAGCATACGTTTGAGATCTAGATGTATAACACCGAGTGAAAGTGTTAGGGATCAAACATTTATGGACAGAATAAATCATGTCATTAAACGTTCTCTCTGGCATTGATTTCTTATAAATGTACAGGCTCCCAGACTGGGAAATACATAGCTACATCATATTTTATACCAGCAGATGTCCGAAATGGCACCCTATTCCCTATATAGTGCACTACTTTTGACCAGGGATCATGGCACCCTATTCCCTATATAGTACACTACTACGGGTTAACAGTTGTGCACCATAAAGGGAATAGGGTACCATTTAAGATGCATCCTGGGTAATCCAATAGAAGGGCAGAAGCATTATAAAATGCCACCTGGCACAGTGGCAGTTCTAATAAACATGGCAGCTTGATTACATTTACAGGCCAGCTTTCCTCAGGCAGAGCTACGCTAATTTATCTGTGTGATTGAAGACTCCCAATGTTGCATAATCAGTTGCTGTGTGGTCACCTTCGGATTTCAGTTGTTGATCTCCTCACAGTGACAGTTTCCTTTCCAAACAACGATCCCACGCTTGTTTATCCATGTGGTTAAGAAACACTGACATATCATCATCAGTCTTCCCAAATCCCATTCAAGGCAGAAAATGAGGAGAACAGAATAGTATTTGAGGAGAACAGAACACCATCTGAGGTGAACAGAACACTATCTGAGGAGAACAGAACACTATCTGAGAACAGAACAGCATATGAGGAGAATAGGAACAGAACAGCATATGAGGAGAACAGAACAGCATATGAGCAGAACAGAACACTATCTGAGAACAGAACAGCATGTAAGAACAATATGAGGAGGACAGAACAGAACAGCATATGAGGAGGACAGAACAGAACAGCATATGAGCAGAACAGAACACTATCTGAGAACAGAACACTATCTGAGAACAGAACAGCATGTAAGAACAATATGAGGAGAACAGAACAGAACAGCATATGAGGAGGACAGAACAGAACAGCATACGAGGAGAAAAGAACAGCATATGAGGAGGACAGAACAGAACAGCATATGAGGAGAACAGAACAGAACAGCATATGAGGAGAACAGAACATAACAGCATATGAGGAGAACAGAACAGCATATGAGGAGAACAACATATTTTTATTTAACTAGGCAAGTCAGTTAAAAATAAATTATTCAATGATGGCCTAGAAACAGTGAGTTAACTGCCTGTTCAGGGGAAGAACAACAGATTTGTAACTTAACAGCTCGGGGGTTTGAACTTGCAACCTTCCGGTTACCAGTCCAACACTCTAACCACTAGGCTACCCTGCAGCACCATAGCGAGAAATAGAGAGAAAGAACACCATCTGAGGAGAACAGAACAGTATATGAGGAGAACAGAACAGCATGTGAGGAGAACAGAACAGAATAGCATATGAGGAGAACAGAACAGTATATGAGGAGAACAGAACAGTATATGAGGAGAACAGAACAGTATATGAGGAGAACAGAACAGTATATGAGGAGAACAGAACAGTATATGAGGAGAACAGAACAGTATATGAGGAGAGCAGAACAGTATATGAGGAGAACAGAACAGAATAGCATATGAGGAGAACAGAACAGTATATGAGGAGAACAGAACAGTATATGAGGAGAACAGAACAGTATATGAGGAGAACAGAACAGTATATGAGGAGAACAGAACAGCATGTGAGGAGAACAGAACAGAATAGCATATGAGGAGAACAGAACAGAATAGCATATGAGGAGAACAGAACAGTATATGAGGAGAACAGAACAGTATATGAGGAGAACAGAACAGAACAGTATATGAGGACAACAGAACAGTATATGAGGAGAACAGAACAGTATATGAGGAGAACAGAACAGAATAGCATATGAGGAGAACAGAACAGTATATGAGGAGAACAGAACAGTATATGAGGAGAACAGAACAGTATATGAGGAGAACAGAACAGCATGTGAGGAGAACAGAACAGAATAGCACATGAGGAGAACAGAATAGCATATGAGGAGAACAGCACAGTATATGAGGAGAACAGAACAGTATATGAGGAGAACAGAACAGTATATGAGGAGAACAGAACAGTATATGAGGAGAACAGCACAGTATATGAGGAGAACAGAACAGTATATGAGGAGAACAGAACAGTATATGAGGAGAACAGCACAGTATATGAGGAGAACAGAACAGTATATGAGGAGAACAGAACAGTATATGAGGAGAACAGCACAGTATATGAGGAGAACAGAACATTATATGAGGAGAACAGCACAGTATATGAGGAGAACAGAACAGTATATGAGGAGAACAAAACAGCATATGAGGAGAACAAAACAGCATATGAGGAGAACAGAACAGTATATGAGGAAAACAGAACAGTATATGAGGAGAACAGCACAGCATTTGAGGAGAATATAACAGTGATAAGGCATCGGATTTTAAAGTGAGAGAGCAGAAAAAGAAATGAGAGAAATTAATTTGAGTGCAGCAGCCACACATCTATCCCTAATATCCCCCAGCATCCCCTACCACCCCCCAGCATCCCCCACCACCCCCCAGCAGGGTACACCAGAGTTCTATAACTAAATGAATTGGAATGCAGCAGCCACACATTTATCCCCCAGCAGGGTACACCAGAGTTCTAGAACTAAATGGATTGGAGTGCAGCAGCCACACATTATCCCCCAGCATCCCCCAGCATATTACACCAGAGTTCTAGAACTAAATGAATTGGAATGCAGCAGCCACACATTTATCCCCCAGCATCCCCCAGCAGGGTACACCAGAGTTCTAGAACTAAATTAATTGGAATGCAGCAGCCACACATTATCCCCCAGCATCCCCCAGCATATTACACCAGAGTTCTAGAACTAAATGAATTGGAGTGCAGCAGCCACACATTTATCCCCCAGCATCCCCCAGCAGGGTACACCAGAGTTCTAGAACTAAATTAATTGGAATGCAGCAGCCACACATTTATCCCCCAGCATCCCCCAGCATCCCCTACCACCCCCCAGCAGGGTACACCAGAGTTCTAGAACTAAATGAATTGGAATGCAGCAGCCACACATTTATCCCCCAGCATCCCCCAGCAGGGTACACCAGAGTTCTAGAACTACATTAAAGAAATCTAGGCACAGCCCATTACTTCCTAAGGAGGGAACCTGTATCACCAGCCTCTTGGGGTTCCGTCCCAATTGGCACCCTAATCCCTTTATATTGCACTACTTTTTACCAGGGCCCTTAGTGCCCTAGTCAAAAGTAGTGCACTATGTAGGGAATATAGTGCCATTAAGGACGCAAGCCTTCTAGTAGAGACCCTGTGTAGAGAACCTGTACAGCCAACCTCTTAAGCCCAGAGGGGCTATGAGAACGTAATAATTCACTATATATTCTATATTTAATTCTATAGTCTACGTTACATCTAAAGAATAAAGGTCCCTATAGAGGGCTTACAGTTCAATCACAAATCGCCTTGCAACCGTATCAAGCGCCATGTTGGAAGACCAAACTCAGTCTGTTGAAAGTCCTCCAATCGATCGTCCACATAGCTGGCTGCGTTCTGCTACCTGCAGAAACTTTGGGAAGATTGTCCATTATTTCGTTTTTCTAAGGAACCAGAAAATGGAGGCAGTGAGAGAATCTGTTCAAGTAAGTATATACTTATAAATATATGTTGAAAGTGATCCAAAATGATATATTAGCTAGCTTGCTACAGAAAGGCTAACTCAAATGAGCTGCTAACGTAATGTTCGCTAGTTAGCTAACTTCACATACTGAATAGCTAGTTAGCTACGTGAAATAAACATCACCAGCTTTCTAAAGTCATATCAGCTAGTTAGCCAACTTGATGCATTTATCTTTGTTACTCCAAATGCATTTGTAGCTAGGTAGGTAGCTATCTGACAGCCATGGAAGAGGGTGAAAGGTTTAGCTAGCAGTTCCAGCTGTCAGAGAAGGGAGAGTAGGGTACTCTGGATAGGGCAGGTAACTTTGTGGGGAGGACATTATGAAAATGTTCTCCAGTTCCAGTCCCTAGCGAGAAAAACTGAGGACAGAGAGAGAAACCAACATAATCTTGTGTAATTTTAGCATAAGCCTGTTTTCTTTGTGATGTTTTCTGACCTTAGATACAGAGAGCACACCCTGTCTGCAGAAGACGAATGTCCCAAGAGAATAAGGGTACATCATTGTATACCATGGATGTTAAACTCAGCAAAAAAAAGAAGCGTCCTCTCACTGTCAACTGCGTTTATTTTCAGCAAACTGAATATGTGTAAATATTTGTATGAACATAAAAAGATTCAACAACTGAGACATAAACTGAATAAATTCCACAGACATGCGACTAACAGAAATGTAATAAACGTGTGTGTCCCTGAACAAACAAAGGGGGGGGGGGGGGGGGTCAAAATCAAAAGTAATAGTCAGTATCTGGTGAGGCCACCAGCTGCATTAAGTACTGCAGTGCATCTCCTCCTCATGGACTGCACCAGATTTGACAGTTCTTGTTGTGAGATGTTACCCCACTCTTCCACCAAGGCACCTCCAAGTGCCCTGACATTTCTGGGGGGAATGGCCCTAGCCCTCACCCTCCGATCCAACAGGTCCCAGACATGCTCAATGGGATTGAGATCCGGGCTCTTCGCTGGCCATGGCAGAACACTGACATTCCTGTCTTGCAGGAAATCACGCACAGGATGAGCAGCATGGCTAGTGGCATTGTCGTGCTGGAGGGTCATGTCAGGATGAGCCTGCAGGAAGGGTACCACATGAGGGAGGAGGATGTCTTCCCTGTAACGCACAGCATTGAGATTGCCTGCAATGATATCAAGCTCAGTCCGATGATGCTGTGACACACCGCCCCAGACCGTGCCAGACCCTCCACCTACAAATCGATCCTGCTCTAGAATACAGGCCTCGGTGTAACGCTTATTCTTTCGACGATGAACGTGAATCCGACCATCACCCCTGGTGAGACAAAACCGCGACTCATCAGTGAAGAGCACTTTTTTGCCAGTCCTGTCTGGTCCAGCGATGGTGTGTTTGTGCCCATAGGTGACGTTGTTGCCAGTGATGTCTGGTGAGGACCTGCCTTACAACAGGCCTACAAGCCCTCAATCCAGCCTCTCTCAGCCTATTGCGGACAGTCTGAGCACTGATGGAGGAATTTTGCATTCCTGGTGTAACTCGGGCAGTTGTTGTTGCCATCCTGTACCTGTCCCGCAGGTGTGATGTTCGGATGTACCGATCCTGTGCAGATGTTGTTACACTTGGTCTGCCACTGCGAGGACAATCAGCTGTCCGTCCTGTCTCCCTGTAGCGTTGTCTTAGACGACTCACAGTACGGACATTGCAATTTATTGCCCTGGCCACATCTGCAGTCCTCATGCCTCCTTGCAGCATGCCGAAGGCACGTTCAAGCAGATGAGCAGGGACCCTGGGCATCTTTCTTTTTGTGTTTTTCAGAGTCAGTAGAAAGTCCTCTTTAGTGTCCTAAGTTTTCATAACTGTGACCTTAATTGCCTACCGCCTGTAAGCTGTTAGTGTCTTAACGACCGTTCCACAGGTGCATGTTCATTAATTGTTTATGGTTCATTGAACAAGCATGGGAAACAGTGTTTAAACCCTTTACAATGAAAATCTGTGAAGTTATTTTGATTTTATGAATTATCTTCGAAAGACAGGGTCCTGAAAAAGGGATGTTTCTTTTTTTTTGCTGAGTTTATGTTTGCAAATGTTGGGAACAAAAATGCAGATTAAAAGTCACACAATGTATAAACCTATTACATCTGCAGCAGGCCAACCCTGCAGGGTGTGCAGGCTTCTGTTCCAACCCAGCACTAACACACCTGATTCAATGTATCAAACCTAACGAGTTGATAGTCAAGTGTGCCGTTACTGGGCTGGAATAGAAGTCTGCTCCCCCAGTAGATCAGTCATCAGTGGAGGGAGGTTGGACACCTCTGGTATTGAATTTAGTTTTTGGTTCACCTGAAATGATGTTTTAGTAATAATATCCTACTTGTAACAAAGATATCTAACCTTTACATATGAGTTAGCTTACTTGTACACTTTGAAATTATGTCAAAGCATTGATTCTTTGAAGTTAACAATTAAAACAATTTTAAACAATTAACTAAACTATTATTCAAGATTAACTAGGGTCAATGTTGATTAATCACAGATTACAATCCTGCAATAAAGCAGGAAAGGGAATCTGTCTCTAATCTGTCTGTGTTTTATTCTCAAATGAACATTACCTTTTTGTTCAGTCATAAGTTCTCCAATTAGTTTTATTTGATTTAAAAAACAAATGCAGGATATCAGCCATGTGAACCCATTTTTCAGCTGATAATGGCATGTAACGCCACTGCAGCCATAGGCCTACAGCGGTGGTTCCCAACTCCAGTCCTCCAGTACCCCCCAACAGCCCAACTCCAGTCCTCCAGTACCCACAACAGCCCAACTCCAGTACCCCCAACAGCCCAACTCCAGTCCTCCAGTACCCACAACAGCCCAAATCCAGTACCCCCAACAGCCCAACTCCAGTACCCCCAACAGCCAAACTCCAGCACCATTTTGTTGTAGCCCTGGCCAAACCTACCTGATTCAACTCATTGAGGAACACCTGATGAATGGTTGACAAGTTGAATAAGGGCTACAATAAAACTGTACTGTTTGGGGACTGGAGTTTAGGACCGGAGTTGGGATCCACTGGCCTACAGTATGATGGCATTAGCCTTATGGGCATTTACAAAGCACCCCTTGACATTGTGCATCTGAAGCAGAGAATAGCTTAACTTACACATGGTTGACATATTGTTCAGCTATATGTTCTCAGTTTAAAAACGATGCCAGTAGACAATGTATAGCAGACCCGTTACTGACAGTTGTCTGTGTTCAGGTTTTGACGGGCAGAAATGTTTCTTTGCTTTTCCGACAGCTCTTGAGTCTTATCTTGGTGTCACCAATGGGGTTTCATGATTGCGGAGAATACGAAAACATGTCATTTGGGTTAGCCATTCAGCTGTTGTTGTCAGCAGAATTAATGCGGTGGTCTTCCAACATGGCCGCCAGGGGGAGTCGTACGTAAACTGCAAGCCCTCTATTGGAATTCAGAGGACCATCTCTCTAATCCTGCAGAAACTAATCTTGACATTGTAGAGACAGTGATCTGATCAGTATGTATTTCTATTATCTTGTGATTATGTTTGACCACATTAATAATTCAGAAAGCACACAATACTCCCACGGGTTGGTGGAAAGATAAGCCTGTTCTAACCCGAGAACATAGTGGAAAATCTACTGTTGAACCATCAATGGCCTGTCCTCAAAGTCCATGTCAAAATTAATCTTCAATCAGCACTATGGACAGCACCCCGCAAAGCTTAGTGTGCAGCACCCTTCAGAGCTCAGTGTGCAGCACCCTGCAGAGCTTAGTAGGCAGCACCCTGAAAAGCCAGATCTCATGTACTGTATTTGTTGAGGCTGAGGCTTGTCGGAATGTTTGAGAGTGAGGCCTGTCTTTAGGGATGAGGCATGTCTGTAGGGTTGAGGCTGAGGCTTGTCTGTAAGGTTGAGACTGAGGCCTGTCTGTAGGGTTGAGACTGAGGCCTGTCTGTAGGGTTGAGACTGAGGCCTGTCTGTAGGGTTGAGGCTGAGGCCTGTCTGTAGGGTTGAGGCCTTTCTGTAGGGTTGAGTCTGGGCCTGTCTGTAGGGTTGAGGCGGAGGCCTGTCTGTAGGGTTGAGTCTGAGTCCTGTCTGTAGGTTTGAGGCTGAGGCCTGTCTGTAGATTTGAGGCTGAGGCCTGTCTGTAGGGTTGAGACTGAGGCCTGTCTGTGGGGTTGAGGCGGAGGCCTGTCTGTAGGGTTGAGGCCTGTCTGTAGGGTTGAGGCCTTTCTGTAGGGTTGAGTCTGGGCCTGTCTGTAGGGTTGAGGCGGAGGCCTGTCTGTAGGGTTGAGTCTGAGTCCTGTCTGTAGGTTTGAGGCTGAGGCCTGTCTGTAGATTTGAGGCTGAGGCCTGTCTGTAGGGTTGAGACTGAGGCCTGTCTGTAGGGTTGAGGCGGAGGCCTGTCTGTAGGGTTGAGGCCTTTCTGTAGGGTTGAGTCTGAGGCCTGTCTGTAGGGTTGAGGCAGAGGCCTGTCTGTAGGGTTGAGGCGGAGGCCTGTCTGTAGGGTTGAGACTGAGGCCTGTCTGTAGGGTTGAGGCGGAGGCCTGTCTGTAGGGTTGAGGCGAAGTCCTGTCTGTAGGTTTGAGGCTGAGGCCTGTCTGTAGGGTTGAGTCTGAGTCCTGTCTGTGGGGTTGAGGCGGAGGCCTGTCTGTAGGGTTGAGACTGAGGCCTGTCTGTAGGGTTGAGGCGGAGGCCTGTCTGTAGGGTTGAGGCGGAGTCCTGTCTGTAGGTTTGAGGCTGAGGCCTGTCTGTAGGGTTGAGTCTAAGTCCTGTCTGTAGGGTTGAGGCTGAGGCCTGTCTGTAGGGTTGAGTCTGAGTCATGTCTGTAGGGTTGAGTCTGAGTCCTGTCTGTAGATTTGAGGCTGAGGCCTGTCTGTGACTGTGTCCTCTGACTTTATTTATTTCTGACTGTCTGAGCTGGGGTAAACTTAGAAAGATGAGGACAGCTGTGACTGTGGAGAGGGAGAGAACAGAAAGAGAACAGCAAGAGAACAGAAAGAAAAAAACATTGTTTTTTAACGCTGCATCATTTTTTTAAATTAAAAAAGTTGACGATAAACTTTCACAAAACACTTCGAAATCCTTTTGTAATCCAACTTTAGGTATTAGTAAACGTTTATAATCTATCAAAATGATTACAGGGCGATGTATATTCAATAGCTCCTTGTCTGCAAATCAATGGCTGCCATTGTCCACATTTACAGCGTCCTGGTGGAGACTGGAAGAAACGGATGCCAGATACTTGGATTTTCCAACAAAAAATTCAATTGAAAATGACGACAATGGCGACATCGTGTGGAATTTGTATGAATTGCATGCAGGTCGATATTAAATTTTGTCCTCTTTTAACAACCCATGAAAGTGACTTATGGAAATTATTTTTAGCTTTCAGAGAGCAGTTTTTCTTGCGTTTTTCAATGAAACACACGATCTGTTATAGTCACAGCCGTGATTTAACCAGTTTTAGAAACTTCAGAGTGTTTTCTATCCACACATACTAATCATATGCATATACTATATTCCTGGCATGAGTAGCAGGACGCTGAAAAGTTGCGCGATTTTTAACAGAATGTTCGAAAAAGGAGGGGGTAGAAGTAAGAGGTTTTAAGCCCTTACTAATTTATAACATATTGCATGAATTGGAATTTGTAAAATATCACAAGGAATTGCAGGAAACAAGAAAACATTTTTTTTGCAGGATGTAACATATCATACGAAATGGATGACATAGTACACAATTGTACAGTACACGATTTTTGGCAACTCGTTTTGGCTCGTGAGCACTACTTTTGAAATGATACAAAAACTCTGGAACGTCACTTTAAGACATTTAGAAGTACTTTTTATTTTTTTTTATAAATTCTCTAGGAGTAAAGTTTTGACCTCGTTTTGGAA
Source organism: Oncorhynchus clarkii lewisi (assembly GCF_045791955.1). Taxonomy (NCBI): domain Eukaryota; kingdom Metazoa; phylum Chordata; class Actinopteri; order Salmoniformes; family Salmonidae; genus Oncorhynchus; species Oncorhynchus clarkii. Next base: position 68,814,928 of record NC_092162.1, read on the forward strand.
ATACAAAGACAATGTCTGAGAGGAGAAATGTTTAAGATTTTATGTTCATGCAAATTCAGATTTAACCGTTACTGTTTGTGAGTTTAAAAAAAACAAAAAGATAAGTTCGGAATGCAATTTTTTTGTTTTTTTTGTTCACCTTTATTTAACCAGGTAGGCTAGTTGAGAACACCTTTATTTAACCAGGTAGGCTAGTTGAGAACACCTTTATTTAACCAGGTAGGCCAGTTGAGAACACCTTTATTTAACCAGGTAGGCTAGTTGAGAACACCTTTATTTAACCAGGTAGGCCAGTTGAGAACACCTTTATTTAACCAGGTAGGCCAGTTGAGAACACCTTTATTTAACCAGGTAGGCTAGTTGAGAACACCTTTATTTAACCAGGTAGGCTAGTTGAGAACACCTTTATTTAACCAGGTAGGCTAGTTGAGAACACCTTTATTTAACCAGGTAGGCTAGTTGAGAACACCTTTATTTAACCAGGTAGGCTAGTTGAGAACACCTTTATTTAACCAGGTAGGCTAGTTGAGAACACCTTTATTTAACCAGGTAGGCTAGTTGAGAACACCTTTATTTAACCAGGTAGGCCAGTTGAGAACACCTTTATTTAACCAGGTAGGCTAGTAGAGAACACCTTTATTTAACCAGGTAGGCCAGTTGAGAACACCTTTATTTAACCAGGTAGGCTAGTTGAGAACACCTTTATTTAACCAGGTAGGCTAGTTGAGAACACCTTTATTTAACCAGGTAGGCTAGTTGAGAACACCTTTATTTAACCAGGTAGGCTAGTTGAGAACAAGTTCTCATTTACAACTGCGACCTGGCCAAGATAAAGCATAGCAATTCGACACATACAACAACACAGAGTTACACATGTAATAAACAAAACATACAGTCAATAATACAGTATAAAAAATAAAACAAAAAAGTATATATACAGTGAGTGCAAATGAGGTAAGATATGGGAGTTAAGGCAATAAATAGGCCATGGTGGCGAAGTAATTACAATATAGCAATTAAAACACTGGAATGATAGATGTGCAGAAGATGAATGTGCAAGTATAGATACTGGGGTGCAAAGGAGCAAGATAAATAAATAAATACAGTATGGGCTGTTTACAGATGGGCTATGTACAGGTGCAGTGATCTGTGAGCTGCTCTGACAGCTGGTGCTTAAAGCTAGTGAGGGAGATATGAGTCTCCAGCTTCAGTGATTTTTGCAGTTCGTTCCAGTCATTGGCAGCAGAGAACTGGAAGGAAAGGTGACCAAAGGAGGAATTGGCTTTGGGGGTGACCAGTGAGATATACCTGCTGGAGCACGTGCTACGAGTGGGTGCTGCGATGGTGACCAGTGAGCTGAGATAATATTAGCTCTGTTTATACATCCTCTCCCCTCTTTCATGGTATCTGAGTGGCGCAGGGGGTCTAAGGCACCGTTTCTCAGTGCTTTGAGGTGTCTCTACAGGCAACCTGGTTTGAATCCAGGCTGTATCACAACTTGCCCTGATTGGGAGTCCCATAGGGTGACGCACAATTGGCCCAGTGTCGTCCGGGTCTGCCCGTTGTAGGCCGTCATTATAAATAAGTATTTATTCTTAACTGACTTGCCTAGTTAAATAAATAAATAAAGGCTTGCAATGTGTACTACACAATAGATTTACTGTAAAATTGAACTTGCATGTCTAGTACTGCCTTCTTATATCAATTAGAATGGTTCCAACGCCAAATGTCTGGCAGCGCATTCCATTATATCAATCAAAATCATATCAGCACACCATTTATGGCGAATATGGCTGTTGATAAGTAGAGGAGTCATGAATCCCTTTCAGTAGACCAGCTGTGAATTACACAGACGGGATTCAGTCAAAGCTGGACGAGTCAGAGCCCAGCAGTTTCCTGTGCGAGCTTCTCTCTCGCCTAGTGTCTGTGGGTTTTTTATGTTTTTTCCTTTCAATTAAGTCCTAGACAACCAGGTGAGGGGAGTTCTTTACTAATTAGTGAGCTTAATTTATCAACCATGTAAAAGGGAGGAGCGAAAACCTGCAGACTCTCAGCCTTCCGTTGGAATGAATTTGATACATGTGGCCTATAGGGAGGAGGTCAGAGAACTGGCAGTGTGGTGCCAGCACAACAACCTAGCCCTCAACGTCAGCAAGACAAAGCAACTGATTGTGGACTACAGTAAACAGGGGGCCAAGCACACCCCTATTCATATCGCGGGGCTGTAGTGGAGAGCTGTGGTCGAGAGCTTCAATTTCCTCAGTGTCCGCATCACTGTTATGACTGTCTCTCCTTGGTGAGGATCAAAGGCACCAGATCAGCTCGACACAGGGCTGACAGATAGCCAGACCCCCCCCCCCCTCTCTCTCCCACCAGAGAGGAAGAGGGAGTTGGGCCGGTTTTATGACTTAACGAGGGTCGTAAACTTTCTCTCACTTGCCCTTAAGTATTGAAAAAAGGAATGTGTTGTGTGTAGGGAGAGACTCTTGCCTAAGAACTGTAACATCAAAAGATCATTCGTTTTGAAATCCGAACGTTTGGAATGGCTGGTGGGGATCGACCATGTCATATCATTTTGTGATATCATTAAGGATGGTATAACCAAGATAACTGTAACTCTGAAAGTGTACACATCCTAGTTATCAGGCTTACTCTGAAAGTGTACACATCCTAGTTATCAGGCTTGCATCTAAATGTTGTATAAAATAAATGATTAAGAACAACAATACTTTACATAAGACAGAAATATGATTTTAGCTCTCTAAATGAGATAATGGCTTTTCATATAAACCTGGAACCAGTCATTAACCACACCTACGGAAGCACAGACATTGTGTCAACAGGACAGAACGCCCTCCAAGGCCAGAGTGCATAAAAGGACTCGCTGAGAATTTAAATACAGACAAGAGAATGTGAAAACGTGGTCCCCACGTTGAAATGGGTAAAACTGCAAGACCAGAAAATGATAAGACCCTCTAAAACTCTCGACAAGTGACGAAGGTGAAGACTAACCCAAACATTCACAGTCTGCAGCTGGTATGTAAAGTAGTCCAGGACAATTGACCAAAGACAGGAGGGAAGAACAGATCCCCCTCACCAACGTGTGGTACACCTGAAGGATGCATTCTAAGAACACTTCAAAACAATAGAAGCCTACAAGGACATTGTGACCTCTGGTGAACAACCAGAGACTTACATCAAACTACTCCCCATAGACGGACAGAGTGGTTTCAACAGAGAGATGACAGAGAAAGACAACTACTTGTGTATGTATATATGTTGCATTTCTAATCCGAATCAACGGTTGTTAGGTTGCTAAATATTCATATTTACGGTAAGCGTAGTTTCCAAATGTATGTACAATAAGTCCACTATCTTTGTCTCTCCCACTCTTTATCTTTCCCCACCCCCTTTCCATTGTGTAACAAGTCGTCATATCGGGTTAGTCCACTAGGGACTGTTTTCATTGTATTATGTTAGCAATCAATAACCTATACCGTGTGTGTGTGTGATTATTTAGTTAGTTAGTTAGTGAATAAATAATTAAGCCTATTTGTCTATTGCTGATTCATCACTTCGGTTAGAGTTCGTGCAGATTTACGAGGTCAATGACATTCAGAATGATACTGATGTGAGGAATTAATTAATAGTTGACCTTTATTGATGTAAGATAGATAGTAACTCGGTAAACAACTGTTCCCGTGGTGCCCCATGATGTACGAAGGGCTATATAAATACATTTGATTTGATTTGATTTGACAAAACTGCACATTTTAAAGTGGCCTTTTATTGTCCCCAGCACAAGCTGTTTAATCAGCTTCTTGAAAGGCCACACCTGTCAGGTGGATGGATTATCTTGGCAAAGGTGAAATGCTCACTAACAGGGATGTAAACAAATTTGTGCAAACAATTTGTGAGAAATATGCTTTTTGTGCATGTGTAATATTTCTGGGATCTTTTATTTCAGCTCATGGAAAATGGAACCAACACTTTACATGTTGTGTTTATATTTATGTTATTACATTTCTATTATTTTTCTATTTTCTCTCTCTCTGCATTTTTTGGGAAGGTCCCGTAAGTAATCATTTCACTGTTAGTTTACGAAGCTGTTGTTTACGAAGCATGGGACAAATACAATTTTATTTTATTTGGAAAGTTTTGTAGGTGTGTGTGTGTGGAGAGCAGAGAGGCTAAATCCATGGCATCCATGCTATGTGTTGAGAGCAGAGAGGCTAAATCCATAGCATTTATGTTATGTGTGATAGGCAAAGATGCTAAATCCATGGCATCCATCTTGTGTGTGGAGAGCAGAGAGGCTAAATCCATGGCATCCATGTTATGAGTGATAGATCCAGGAAGGGGGCACAGCGGGCATAACAGCTGGCACCGTGGCACTGCAGCACGGGTGTTGTCTCTTCAAAGAGAGAGTTGGAGCTGAATATGGGGCTGCTAACCCATTGTCTGTCTGTTGCCCCTGGAACAGTTGGTCAAGCAATATAACAATCACATTGTGATTGGTGTGGCAGGGTAGCCTAGTGGTTAGAGTGTTGGACTAGTAACCGCAAGGTTGTGAGTTCAAACCCCCGAGCTGACAAAGTACAAATCACAGTCGGTCAAGCAATATCATTCAAAATCATTCTTCCCCTGGACAGGCAGTTACCCCACTGTTCCTAGGCTGTCAGTGAAAATAAGAATTTATTCTTAACTGGTAAAAAATAAAACTCTGGTGGAACTCTCTGGGTTCAAATTGTCAAATTGTGTTGAAGTTCTGTATCTGTATCTAAATAATTGGATTCTTTATATGAAATGTTTTATCCAGCATCAGCAGGTTGAGATGTAATGGCCATCTTGTAGCTTACGTGTGACAGTAATTAATCTATTTCTCTTGAAGGCTTAAAGGGATTACTTCGGGATTTTGGATATGAACTCATGGATACCATTTAATGGATACCATTTTTATGTCTCTCCTTCCAGTATAAAGAAAGTTAGAGGTAGTTTCACAAGCCAATGCTAACTAGCATTAGCACAATGACTGGAAGTCTACGGTATCTACTAGCATGCTATGTTTTGCTGTTCGGCATCGTTTGGCAGGGTTTTTTTTGGGTTGCTCGAGCACACAATTTTTTTTCTTAAGGCTAGTCGAAGTTCGGTAGCCGAAGTCCACGCCCCTTAGTTGGCAATTGGTCAACAGTACGGATACTCAATTCAGTTCAATTCAAATCACTGAGAGATGACTAGTTTTCATGCACATTTTTCATTTGAGAAATACCGCACCAACATCTTAGTTAGATTAAAAATTGCAGACTAACATTTATTACAGACTTCTTGATTTATCTTAGATTAATTCAGACTATTTTGAGGAAGTGTATATTGGCTATTTTTTGCTACGGTGTCTCAAGAGGGACAAACAGTAAAATTGTAGCTTTCGACTAGTTTTTCAACTGAAGGTCTTTTAAGGGAGTATTCGAACGCACAGACGTTCGATTCGCCTAGCCGAGGTCTGCTTGGAGGAAACCTAGTATGAACCTAGTACACCTTTACTCTGGTCTCCCTCTCTGACGCTAGGCAGGGTTTCATTGACCCAGGTTTATTTGACAAAAACAATGTCACAAAAAAATATTATTGGACACATGTAATGGAAATGGAAGATATAGGAGACATTTTATCTGTTTGACAGGGGTGGACGCCGGAGGGGAGGAGCAGAAGATGTGACATTATTTGGTGTTTTACGTTGTACACAGGACATTTTTGCAGAATTCTGCATGCAGAGTCTCAATTGGGTGTTTGTCCCATTTTGTGAATTATTGGTTTGTGAGTGAACCCCAGACCTCACAACCATAGAAGGCAATGGGTTTGATAACTTTTGAAGTATTTATAGCCAGATCCTAAGTGGGATGTTGAGTTTTATGTTCCTTCCATTCCATAGAAGGCCCTTGCCTTGCCTCTTAGATCGTTCACAACCTTGTGGAAGTTACCTGTGGTGTTGACGTTCAGGCCGAGGTAGGTGTAATTCTTTGTTGGTTCTAGGGCAACAGTGTCTAGATAGAATTTGTATTTGTTGTTTTGGCTACTGGACCTTTTTTGGATCAACATTATTTTTTGTCTTACTGAGATTCAATGTCAAGGTCCAAGTCTGACAGAATCTGTGCAGAAGATCTAGGTGCTGCTGTAGGCAGTGTTGTGTTCAAGACCACCTAAAGCGAGACCAATTCAAGACCAAGGCCGGAGTAAATCGAGTCGAGTAAAGACCAAGTGGCTGCAGCAGGTGTTAACAAAGAGGATGTTGTTGCTAATTTGTTAGCTTCTCCCTTTTCAATAATAACTTTCAGCAAGAAGGGGCACACAGAGTGAGTCTTTGTAGTCTTAAACAAATCTACTTTGAAACAAAAGTCTACACCTCACACACATGGTTATTGGCTTAAAAAAGACACCTGTACCATGCCAGATATAGAGTTTAAATCTATTCCATTTTTAGTTTGCATCCCAATATTACACTTTATGTACTGTAGGGCTGACCCCAATTTGTCAACTGGTTGAGTGTTTGGTCGATAGGCTGTTGGTTGACGAGATTCTTTTGTTGTCAAGCAGTCGCATTTTTTTTCATGGTGCACCAGACACATGTCTGATTCACACCTGCGTCAGTGGTCTAATTCATTGCCGAGGCCACAGGGATGGCACAGTCCATCAGTCTAAGTCATGTGATACTGAAAGTGTACACTGCCTTGCGAAAGTATTCGGCCCCCTTGAACTTTGCGACCTTTTGCCACATTTCAGGCTTCAAACATAAAGATATAAAACTGTATTTTTTTGTGAAGAATCAACAACAAGTGGGACACAATCATGAAGTGGAACAACATTTATTGGATATTTCAAACTTTTTTAACAAATCAAAAACTGAAAAATTGGCCGTGCAAAATTATTCAGCCCCTTTACTTTCAGTGCAGCAAACTCTCTCCAGAAGTTCAGTGAGGATCTCTGAATGATCCAATGTTGACATAAATGACTAATGATGATAAATACAATCCACCTGTGTGTAATCAAGTCTCCGTATAAATGCACCTGCACTGTGATAGTCTCAGAGGTCCGTTAAAAGCGCAGAGAGCATCATGAAGAACAAGGAACACACCAGGCAGGTCCGAGATACTGGTGTGAAGAAGTTTAAAGCCGAATTTGGATACAAAAAGATTTCCCAAGCTTTAAACATCCCTAGGAGCACTGTGCAAGCGATAATATTGAAATGGAAGGAGTATCAGACCACTGCAAATCTACCAAGACCTGGCCGTCCCTCTAAACTTTCAGCTCATACAAGGAGAAGACTGATCAGAGATGCAGCCAAGAGGCCCATGATCACTCTGGATGAACTGCAGAGATCTACAGCTGAGGTGGGAGACTCTGTCCATAGGACAACAATCAGTCGTATATTGCACAAATCTGGCCTTTATGGAAGAGTGGCAAGAAGAAAGCCATTTCTTAAAGATATCCATAAAAAGTGTTGTTTAAAGTTTGCCACAAGCCACCTGGGAGACACACCAAACATGTGGAAGAAGGTGCTCTGGTCAGATGAAACCAAAATTGAACTTTTTGGCAACAATGCAAAACGTTATGTTTGGCGTAAAAGCAATACAGCTCATCACCCTGAACACACCATCCCCACTGTCAAACATGGTGGGGGCAGCATCATGGTTTGGGCCTGCTTTTCTTCAGCAGGGACAGGGAAGATGGTTAAAATTGATGGGAAGATGGATGGAGCCAAATACAGGACCATTCTGGAAGAAAACCTGATGGAGTCTGCAAAAGACCTGAGACTGGGACGGAGATTTGTCTTCCAACAAGACAATGATCCAAAACATAAAGCAAAATCTACAATGGAATGGTTCAAAAATAAACATATCCAGGTGTTAGAATGGCCAAGTCAAAGTCCAGACCTGAATCCAATCGAGAATCTGTGGAAAGAACTGAAAACTGCTGTTCACAAATGCTCTCCATCCAACCTCACTGAGCTCGAGCTGTTTTGCAAGGAGGAATGGGAAAACATTTCGGTCTCTTGATGTGCAAAACTGATAGAGACATACCCCAAGCGACTTACAGCTGTAATCGCAGCAAAAGGTGGCGCTACAAAGTATTAACTTAAGGGGGCTGAATAATTTTGCACGCACAATTTTTCAGTTTTTGTTAAAAAAGTTTGAAATATCCAATAAATGTCGTTCCACTTCATGATAGTGTCCCACTTGTTGTTGATTCTTCACAAAAAAATACAGTTTTATATCTTTATGTTTGAAGCCTGAAATGTGGGAAAAGGTCGCAAAGTTCAAGGGGGCCGAATACTTTCGCAAGGCACTGTATATGGTTATATTATGTAAAGAAATTACGGTGCAACACTAATAAATCGAATATTATTTTACAACAAATGCGCTTTCTCCCTCGTTGGATACATTAGCTGTCCGGGGTTCTGAAATATATTCTTCAGGACACCGTAGAATTGGCGCCATTCCCTATGTTGCTATTTGCGTAGTAGCTAAATTAACCAGCATATTCGGATTGTGAACAATGTGGCAGAGGCAGCAGCAGAGATGAGGAATCAGCCCTTACAAGGAAACAGCCCTTACAAGGAAACAGCCCTTACAAGGAAACAGCCTCAGCCTAATTGTCCAAAAGAAATTGAAGGAGAGAAGAAACCCCAACTTAATTAAGTCTATTATCATTATCCTAACTGTTAAATGTGTCAGGCTTTACAATTCATCCATATATTTTTACAGGAATAAGACAGATCATGCTTCTGTTGTCTGTTTGAGAGTTTGTTTAATAGCCTACTGATTCTGTGAGCACCAAGCCTCATACAACGGCAAAATGTCTGATAAAGCAGATTTGGCTGTATTTAAATCTTTGCTATGCTGTAATAAAGGCTTTTCAATTTGTTGTAGAACAGACTGGTATTACTTATAATTTATTTAGTGTTGTTTACACTGTTACAAACAGGCATAAAAATGATATTATAATCTAGCAGCACCTGTTTATCACACATAATAGGCAAGCAGCTCTCTCTCATATACCCTCCTTTTTCTTCATCTCCTTCTTATGGAATACCAAAGAACAGGACAACTCATGGTTGACCAAGATATTTTTTAGTCGGGGACAGCCCGATTATACTGTACATCACAGAAGACTGACATATAACCAAACTGTTTGACATACAAAAAAATGTTTTTTTTTAAATATTTGTTTTGTAATAATATTTTTTCATTATGAAATTATGATTTTTTTTATATATATATAACATTCCACCCAGGAGGCCATGGAGGACACTTTTGTTCAGTGACTGCAGGAAAAGGTTGTTTCAAAGGATCATTATCTGGTGAGTGGAAATGTGTTTTTCTGTAATAATATATATATATATATATTTTTTGTCCTTTGCTGATTGGGTGGGCCTTGCAGGGCCTGGCTCCCCAGTGGATGGGCCTGTGTCCACCCAGGTCCACTCATGGTTATACCTGCATATAGCCTCCACTATACCACTGGACCTTTGTGTTTTCCAAAAGTGCACTCTCCTACATGAGTGTGTTGGTATTACTGTTGTTGTCCTTTCGGCATCCCAAACCTGTCACATACTAAAGGTCCAATAGGTTCAACACTGTACTAACGTGTCACACACTAAAGGTCCAATAGGTTCAACACTTCGCAAACATGTCAATAATAGATATAAATACTTTTCAGATATTAATATTTCAAGAAAGGTGTGTATACATTTGGCCTGGCGAAGCGATTTTATGCCCTTATAGATTGGAGGTTGATAATAATGATGAGTTTTTTTTACTCCACTGGTCTCGGCTGGTCTCATGAAGAAATTGCGAGTCCTCAATGTCCGAGACCGTGTCAATACCGAGACAAAACCGAGACACTCAAAATGTGGTCTCAAGACCGGACTCCAGACCGAGACCGTACTACAACACTGGCTGTAGGCCCTCCTTGGCTGGGGAAAGAAGCACCAGGTCATCTGCAAACAGTAGACATTTTGATTTCTGAGTATAGTAGGGTGAGTCCGGGTTCATTGATATACATGTTGAAGAGGGTGGGGCTCAAGTTGCATCCTTGTCACACCCCTCAGCCCTGAGGAAAGAAATCTGTGTGTTTTTTGCCCATTTTAACTGCACCCTTGTTGTTTGTGTACATTGATTTTATAATGTCATATGCTTTCCCCCCAACACCATTTTCCGTTAATTTGTACACAGACCCTCATGCCAAATTGAGTCAAAAGTTTTTTTTTAAATATACAAAGCATGAGAAGACTTTGCTTTTGTTTTGCTTGTTTGTCAATAAGGGTGTGCAGGGTGTATACGTGGTCTGTCATATGGTATTTTGGTAAGAAGCCAATTTGACATTTGCTCAGGACATTGTTTTCACTGAGGAAATGTTGGAGTCTGCTGATGATGGTACTGCAGAGGATTTTTACAAGATTGCTGCTGAGGCATATTTTACGGTAATTATTGGGGTCAAATTTGTCTCCAATTTTGTGGATTGGGGTGATCAGGTCTTGGTTCCAAATATTAGGGAAGATGCCAGAGCTCACTCTCTCTCTCTCTGTCTCAATCGCTCTAATAAACTTGATGGACACTCTCTCCACCTCTCTCTCACACACACTAAATGGCCGTGTCCAAATACCCATACTAGCCATGTCCAAATACCCATACTAGCATACTACATACTTAAACTGCATACTAATTTCGGCGTTTGTTCTAGAAGAATTCCCTAATCTTTTCTGTATAATGGTCTGGTGACTGTGTAGTGGTCTGGTGGTTGTGTAGTGGCCTGGTGACTGTGTAGTGGTCTGGTGACTGTGTAGTGGTCTGGTGACTGTGTAGTGGTCTGGTGACTGTGTAGTGGTCTGGTGGCTGTGTAGTGGTCTGGTGACTGTGTAGTGGTCTGGTGACTGTGTAGTGGTCTGGTGACTGTGTAGTGGTCTGGTGGCTGTGTAGTGGTCTGGTGACTGTGTAGTGGTCTGGTGACTGTGTAGTGGTCTGGTGACTGTGTAGTGGCCTGGTGACTGTTTACTGGTCTGGTGGCTGTGGTCTTCGGCGTTTGTTCTAGAAGAATTCCCTCATCTTTTCTCACTCACGTGTTTGACAACAGCTGATAATCAGATAAATTGACATGCTGTACCAAAATGAACTAATGGTGGGAGTCAAAGCAATTGTGCATTAGATGACGGATTCGGAGTACTATTTTCAAAATGTCACATACTATTTAGTACGCTAGGATGGGTATTTGGACACGCACACTCTTCTATTAGTTTTGCAATCTCTTCCTTTTTATTTTTGAATTTTCCAACCAGCGCATGCAATTCAACTCCACTCTTTAATCCTTGTTATTATCCTTTTCTATTATATTCCATTGTGGTCCGAGCAGAATTAACATTCGTGCAGTGAAATCACAAAAATATCCCTCCCTGTCTGACAGTTTCAATTACAGTGATTGTGTCCCAAGACTCCAAAATAAATGGCCACCTACTCTCTATTCAGCGCACTAATGTTGGCCAGAACCCTATGGTCCCTGGTCAAAATGAGTGCACTATAAAGGGAATAGGGTACCATTGGGATGCAGAATGTTATTTTTTTTCTGTAATGGGAATGTGTTTGTACAGAGGACAGTCTGTTCTCTCTCTCACACAGCAAACAGTAAATAAGATGCATCCTATCAGGAAGATTTAATAAGATTCAACATAATGGATTCTTCTCTTGTGTTTTTCTTAGTTCACTGAGGAATAGTCCTCCTCACCCACTCACCATTACTGCATTGGAGGCTACTGTGTGTATAAGAGATTAACGTTTTTCATAAGCTATGGAAAAATAATTGTTTTTAATCAGAGTTTAAAAAAAAAAATAGAAATAATTATCTGTATATATATCAAACAATCACTGCCTTCATACTTTTTATCATGTGTTGATGATTGTCTAGAAATATTTTCTATTTGTAACAACAGTTATCATATCAGTGCAATTTGATTCGATTTGATTTGACTGACTATGCCATACTCAAGGTAGCTTTTACTGAAGGCACTGGTGGCTGTGTTGTGGTCTGGTGGCTGTGTAGTGGTCTGGTGGCTGTGTAGTGGTCTGGTGGCTGTGTAGTGGTCTGGTGACTGTGTAGTGGTCTGGTGACTGTGTAGTGGTCTGGTGGCTGTGTAGTGGTCTGGTGGCTGCGGTCTGGTGGTTGTGTAGTGGTCTGGTGACTGTGTAGTGGTCTGGTGGCTGTAGTCCGGTGGCTGTGTAGTGGTCTGGTGACTGTGTAGTGGTCTGGTGACTGTGTAGTGTTCTGGTGACTGTTTAGTGGTCTGGTGGCTGTGTAGTGGTCTGGTGACTGTGTAGTGGTCTGGTGACTGTTTAGTGGTCTGGTGGCTGTGTAGTGGTCTGGTGGCTGTGTAGTGGTCTGGTGGCTGTGGTCTGGTGACTGTGTAGTGGTCTGGTGACTGTGTAGTGGTCTGGTGGCTGTGTAGTGGCCTGGTGACTGTGTAGTGGTCTGGGGGCTGTGTAGTGGTCTGGTGGCTGTTTAGTGGTCTGGTGGCTGTATAGTGGTCTGGTGGCTGTGTAGTGGTCTGGTGGCTGTAGTCTGGTGGCTGTGTAGTGGTCTGGTGACTGTATAGTGGTCTGGTGGCTGTGTAGTGGTCTGGTGGCTGTGTAGTGGTCTGGTGGCTGTGTAGTGGTCTGGTGACTGTGGCCCTTATGGTATGTTATGGGAAAATGTAGAGACAGTACTTATTGAATTGTTGATACCGCTAGGTCACGACAAGTCAGTGGCTTAGCGTTCTCAAAGCAACACACTGCCTGAGGTGGATGAGTCATCCTTTTCGCAGCCGGAGAATATTACATTGCACAGTACACTGTACATATCACATGTTTGTAGCAAGGATATGATGACCAGGTCGTCATAAAGAATTCAAAACCATTGAGAAAAGAAGAAGGGCAGAAATCAAAGGAGCATTACTCAAGTAGCGTCTAACGCTAGTTTGGCTACCTTACACTGAGACATTTTCAGTAACCCGCAACACAGCGCAGGGCCCGGTGTTGTAGTGGGGGTGGTGGAGGGCTGCAGCCTGCCAGGCAAGTCAATATTGGAGCTGAAACAGAAGCCCTAGCTACAGTGGGTGATGGTGCATGTATACTGTAGTGCTCAAGGGATTTTATTGATGGATTGGGCCAGACTGAGCATCTCTAAACCTCCTCCACTCAGACTGGTCTGGCATATCTCTCTCTCTCTCTCTCTCATTTCTTATGTGGTAAATCCACATAACCATTTTGGATAGATAACTCTTTGTGTTGTTGTTGTCAAGTGTGTTAAAATTATCCCAGAGTGGTTAGATTCTGTGGACTCTTCAATTACATTGAACTGATTTCTGACGTGCTGTTCCTTCTTTTTCCTGAGTATTTTTGTATTGTTTTAGTGATTCACCGTAGTGATTCACAGTTTCCTAGGTCTCTATGTTTTTGGTTGGATAGGTTTCTCAATTTCGTTCTTAGGTTTTTGCATTCTCCATCAAATCATTTGTCATTGTTATATTTCTTAGGTTGTCTGCTTGACATTATTATTTGATAGGGGTCTCTCTCTCTCTCTCTCTCTCAAGTGGAATAGTGCTAGATATAAATTCCAGGACCACTCATTATCTTCAAACTGACCTCATTATTTTCAGACTACATCAGACTGACCTTATTAGCTCAATGATGAGGATTTCTTCTCTCTTCTCGCCTTAGAAAACACTTTAAATGTAATAGACATAGCCTGGCTCATTGGTTTCTTTGTCATGGTCTGCATGGTAATCAATGTGTAGCTTAGAGTCTGCATAAGAAATTATGACTCATCTCTCTAGAAACTAAGTACACTGAACGTTCTGAAACCATAAAACCATTTGCATATACTTGTCTTCTAAACTCATGAAGTAGTTGGAGTTGTTTCATTGTTATTTGCTCTCTGTAAACTTGTAAAAAATTATCCCTTAAGTACAAAACTAAGAGTGATTAACGTATAGGTAACTATCCAAACAATTTTCCTCATCAACATGCCACTCTTAGAAGCAAGAATCTGCTTATTTCTCCAAAGCTCAGTTTTCCTGAGTCTGCACAGAACTGTCAGGACCTAGGATCAACGGAGATGCTCAAGTTTTTTAATCCTGTATCTCTCGACACATTCATGATCATAGTCATGGCCTCTTAACCATCAAGCTGCATATTGGACCATATTCCAACTAAACTACTGAAAGAGCTACTTCCTGTGTTGAAAATAATAAATGTCTCCCTATCATCCGGATGTGTACCAAACTCACTAAAAATGGCAGCAATAAAGCCTCTCTTGAAAAAGCCAAACCTTGACCCTAAAAGCCTATCAGTGTATATCGAATCTCCCATTCCTCTCAATAAAAATGGAGATTCGTGGAGACTGCATTCGTGAAGACAAATAATATATACAAAACGCTTCAGTTTGGTTTTAGACCCCATCACTGAGACTGCACTCGTGATGGTGGTAAATGACCTTTTAATGGCGTCGGACCAAGGCTCGGCATCTGTCCTCGTGCTCCTAGACTTTAGTGCGGCTTTTGAAACCATCGATCACCATATTCTTTCAGAGAGATAGGACAACCTAATTGGTCTACACCGGGCCTGGGCAATTATTTTCCAAGGAAGGTCACATTAGAATATATTTTTTTGCCATCGCGGGCCAGAATCATATTCCAGGATTATACATCACGTGTATGAATGTGTTGATAGATATATCTACTGTAAATCAAGTCCAGATATGCTATTCATGTAATTCTTTAAACATGCACAGAAATAAACTACATCCATCTTCTCCTTTTCATTGTTAAACAATGAACTACATGGAGGGAAAAGTACACTGTGCATTCAGCACCACGGACAGAGGTCTTGTTATCAGGTATGTACAAAAACACAAAGAGAGAGAGCTCAACATTACATTTAAACGACTCAATCAGTGTGCGGAGTGTCTGATGGGCATTGACTAGAGCAGTGAAGTCAGGTATAGTGTCTGACGTCTCTATGCGCAGGATTGTTGAGTGGTGAACTCGTTCCTTCTTAGGTTCCTACCTTCCTGGGGAGTTTTTCCCTCGACACCGTGCTTGTACATCTGCGTTGCTTGCAGTATGGGATTTTAAGCTGCGTTTCTGTATAGCAATTTGTGACAACTGCTGATTTAAAAAGGCCTTTTATAAATATGTTTAATTGATTGATTTAGTCCCTTACCCCCTGTGGGATTATTACAGTTACAGTGTATATAGTTAGCAACTCGTTGTCTTTCTTCCAGGCTGTCTGTATAATTATTAACTTTATTAAACTAGAGAGGAGAGTAGTGGCCATCTATATCTCCAGCTGTTGTTCTCTTATCCTCCTGGTAGGAAGGTCATTATTCGAAGAATCACTTCTCAGCAAAATGGTACGTAGATGCTTTAGCAAAATCTGACAACAGTTCTGCCATTAGCAGCTCGTTGTTGGTGTTGTAGAGAATAGTGGCACTTCCTTGTATGTTCTTTCTACAGTATGTCCAAATGCCGTCTTCCCCCAGGTTCAAAGGTAACTGTTCAAGGAACTCGCCCATCTACAAAATGGTACCTAGAAATGTCCTCTCACTGTCAACTGCGTTTATTTTCAGCAAATGTAACGTGTAAATATTTGTATGAACAGAATAAGATTCAACAACTGAGACAAAAACGGAACAAGTTCATGTGACAAACAGAAATTGAATAATGTGTCCCTGAACAAGGGGCGGGGGGGTCAAATTTAAAAGTAACAGTCAGTATCTGGTGTGGCCACCAGCTGCATTAAGTACTGCAGTGCATCTCCTCCTCGTGGACTGCACCAGATTTGCCAGTTCTTGTTGTGAGATGTTACCCCACTCTTCCACCAAGTTACCTGCAAGTTCCCAGACATTTCTGGGGTGAATGGCCCTACCCTTCAACCTCCGATCCAACAGGTCCCAGACGTGCTCAATGGGATTGAGATCCGGGCTCTTCGCTGGCCATGGCAGAACACTGACATTCCTGTCTTGCAGGAAATCACGCACAGAACGAGCAGTATGGCTAGTGGCATTGTCATGCTGGAGGGTCATGTCAGGATGAGACTGCAGGAAGGGTACCACATGAGGGAGAAGGATGTCTTTCCTGTAACGCACAGCGTTGAGATTGCCTGCAATGACAACAAGCTCAGTCCGATGATGCTGTGACACACTGCCCCCGACCATGACGGACCCTCCACCTCCGATCCCGCTCCAGAGTACAGGCCTCGGTGTAACGCTCATTCCTTCGACGATAAACGCGAATCCGACCATCACCCCTGGTGAGACAAAACCGCGACTCATCAGTGAAGAGCACTTTTTTGCCAGTCTTGTCTGGTCCTGCGACAGTGGTTTAGTGCCCATAGGCAACGTTGTTGCCGGTGAAGTCTGGTGAGGACCTGCTATACAACAGGCCTACAAGCCTTCAGTCCAGCCTCTCTCAGCCTATTGCAGACAGTCTGAGCACTGATGGAGGGATTGTGCGTTCCTGGTGTAACTTGGGCAGTTGTTGTTGCCATCCTGTACCTGTCCTGCAGGTGTAATGTTCTGATGTACCAATCCTGTGCAGGTGTTACACGTAGTCTGCCACTGCGAGGATGATCAGCTGTCCGTCCTGTCTCCCTGTAGTGCTGTCTTAGGCGTCTCACAGTACGGACATTGCAATTTATTGCCCTGGCCACATCTGCAGTCCTCATGCCTTCTTGCAGCATGCCTAAGGCACATTCAAGCAGATGAGCAGGGACCCTGGGCATCTTTCTTTTTGTGTTTTTCAGAGTCAGTAGAAAGGCCTCTTTAGTGTCCTAAGTTTTCATAACTGTGACCTTAATTGCCTACCGTCTGTAAGCTGTTAGTGTCTTAACGACCGTTCCACAGGTACATGTTCATTAATTGTTTATGGTTCATTGAACAAGCACGGGAAACAGTGTTTAAACCCTTCACAATGAATATCTGTGAAGTTATTTGGATTTTTACAAATTATCTTTGAAAGACAGGGTCCTGAAAAAGGGACGTTTCTTGTCTTGCTGAATTTATTATTAATCTGGGGTACAGTATCATAAACAAGCCTCCTCCTCACATCGACTCCCCCCCCCCTCCTCCCCTTCTAGCTCTGACTCTCCTGATATCTACGTTATTGAGGAAGAGTGTACTTACTGTGCCTGTGATATGTGGTTCTCACCTAGCTATCTTAATATGAATGCACTAATTGCAAGTCGCTCTGTATAATAGCGTCTGCTAATTGACTAAAATGTCAAATATAAATGTACTGTGACAGTTTGTCATTGACAGTTTATTGTGAATATACTGTACTTGTACATGGCAATTACTTTTTCCTGTCCCCCCCCCCCCCCCAGGTAGGAAGGTTACCATCCAAAGAATCTCCCATCAGAAAAAAAATGGTATCTAGATGATTTCTAAACATTTAAAGGGATAGCTATACGTCATTAGCAACAGATGTTCTTCTGTTCAGACTGTAGAGGACAGTATTGTGTGGTCTATTCCTGTTCCAACGGTCTCTCTCTCCCCTCTCCGTGTGGTAAAGGTAACTTTCCGTCAGCAAAACGGTACCTAGATGTTTTAGCAATGTATGACAGTTATACGTGTCATCAGCAGCTCTGTGTCTCTTTATATAACTGTTAAAACAGCAGATGAGTGTAAGGGCTCTACTTTTTCAAGCCCTTTTTACTTCCAGCTGCCGTCTTCCTTCCCCCAGGTGGCCAGCTTGGTTCGTCAGCAATGCATGTCATTAAAGCTGCTGAGAAAAACACATTTCAAGGGGAACGCTCACTGTGAGGGTCGAGGGGACACAGAGAAGTGTTGTGATTGGACAATAGGATCCCAGCATACAGTAGAAACTACACATTAATCTGAAAATTCCTGAAATGAAAGCCTAAAGATTTAATTAGAATGGGATATACTGTAGATGGTTGATTTTACAGTGGTAGCCACAGGTTTCCTTTTTTTTGGCAAGAGGAACCCAGCATTGTCACACCCTGACCATAGTTTGCTTTGTATGTTTCTATGTTTTGTTTGGTCAGGGTTTGATCTGAGTGGGCATTCTATGTTGTGTGTCTAGTTTGTCTGTTTCTGTGTTTGGGCCTGATATGGTTCTCAATCAGAGGCAGGTGTTAGTCATTGTCTCTGATTGGGAACCATATTTAGGTAACCTGTTTGGTGTTGGGGTTTGTGGGTGATTGTTCCTGTCTCTGTGTTTGTTTGCACCAGATAGGGTTGTTTAGGTTTTTCACGGTACGTTTATTGTTTTGTATTATATCGTCATTATCTTTATTAAAGATGTATGAAGAGAACCACGCTGCGTTTTGGTCCACCTCTCCTTCGACGGAAGAATCCCGTGACAAGCATCTCCTCTAAAGATGACCATTTACCAAGGATAACAAACCGACTTTTATTGGAGCAGCATTTAGCAGCTCTGCGTATGGGTTGGGAGACCCAGGTTTGAGGCCCACTGTGGTAATTTGCTAAAATTGGTGTACTATCAAATAAAAACCACTCTTACATTCAACTATCATTATTTCATTAATCTTCAGTCACTTTATTAAGGCAATCCATTACAAAGCATTTCACAAACCACAGAAATGACAACGATTATGTCCAATGTCTGGTTTGGAAAATAATTCTTCATTATCAGCATGCAAACCAGGTACACACTGTAAAGCATAGATATACAATGACATAGGATGACATGTCATTCTATTTCTAGGCTGTAAACACCCTAGGTCATGGTTTAAATAGCGACCAGGGGAAGCAAAAACATGACCTATTTAAGGAACTAAATATGAGGGAAAAACATGGATGCAGCATGCTACGTGTCTGCTGTTTCTATTGTAGATACAGTATCATCCTCATCGTCATACACAACAAATGGCTCACTCAGGGAGTCCCTGCCTATCACAGGCCATCAGTAAGGTGAGTTGAGGAGCAGGGACCACCAAACTTGTTGCCATTTTGGCACAAACATGCACATTATCTAAGAGGTTCATTTCAAACTGAACATCTTTTGGATACCAAGTCGTCTTCATGTGGGGCTTATGTTAATATTTCAGACTCCAGTGGAGATCGTTTTAAAGGTTATTTTGAAATGCATCATCTCTCTCAATTGCTTTGCTAACCATACACAAAAATATTTTAACCAAATATTCTTAAAAAATAACAATAAACCCTCACTTTCATTAACTACTATTAGTCATGTATTTTCTAATCACAGTGTCTATGTGCATGGGGGGAATATAACCAACCTTCACTTTCCCTCACAACTAAAATAAATGAGAACAAATAAGTGAACAGATTCAAAACAAACTTTACATAAAGATAACATCCTTCCTTTAGTATGAATATTTGCTCATACCTTGAGGCAATGTAAATATACAGGTGGGATCTTAATTTGATCGCCCTGTTGCAGGAGAACGTTTGAGGTTTAAAAAGGCTTCTGAAGTCTTGATGAAAAATGTATCATCCCCTAGAAGTATATTAGAATCCACATATTAATTCACATTTCCTGTTGCTGCATGATTATTTTCTTGCAGTAGCAAACTGGCTCAAATTAAGATCCTACATCTGATTCAATTGTAAACAAGTGTTGACTTTTTTTTGCTATACATGCAGTATACTGTCACTACATTTGTAAAATAGATTTGATGCGTGCATTGTTCTCATTCAATACGAAAGTGTAATAGCAAACTTTAAGGAACATACAGTAAGTATGTTGTTGCAGATGCAATGATAATACTTAGTAAATCTTTTTTTTTGTTCAGTTGGCTATACTGTACATATGAAACAGTTATCATTCTAGGCATTAGGAATCATATGTTCAATAATACAATATGGGAAGGGAACTGTTGCTCACAAAATAACATAAGGGAAATCTAATCAGGATATGCAGGAGTTTCAGTACTATAGGCACATTTGGATAGAGATATTGGATTACTGTGATCTATCTGTGAGTAAATAATGGGCTTGCTGAACGCACCACTTAGGGCGTACTGTATATTGTAGGACTGCATTGGCATAGTGGCAATTTCATGTTTGTTTTAAACACATTGAAGAAGAAACTAAGCACGTCGTTCCACTGTAGAAAAGACAATAATGTAGACATATTATCCTTCTGTTGTGTCTACGGGACGGAAAAGACAGAGACAGTGCTGCTCCGTTGTGTGCTCAAGAAACTATTCTTTCAAAATGGCAATATGGCAAGAACATAAATATGACAATACATCAACAACTTAAACGTGGCACTACATCAACAACTTAAACATGGAACTACATCAACAACTTAAACGTGGCACTACATCAACAACTTAAACATGGAACTACATCAACAACTTAAACATGGAACTACATCAACAACTTAAACGTGGCTAGATATAACAGGGCGGCAGGTAGCCTAGCAGTTAAGAGTGTTGGGGCAGAGACCTAAATGACGCTGGAATCGAATCCCCAAGCAGACTAGGTGAAAAAGATGTCAATGTGCCCTTGAGCAAGGCACTTAACCCTAATTGCTCTTGAGCGTCTGCTAAATGACAAAAACGTAAAATGTGTTTTGGAACAACGCACACACGATGAGTAACCTTGTCCGAAACTTGAAGACTTGCGTTGGCTACTTGAGCTAACTGCATTATCTCAGCGGGCTAACACAGTCTTGTGGTGTGTAGGAAACCCAGATTTGAACCCCAGTCGTTCACATATATATCAACAACTTAAATTAAAGATGGCAATACATCCCTGGCAGCAAGTTTGAAATCTATCAGTAGTCCAGATGAAGTGAGTAAAATAGATTGTACACTGTATCAACTGCTCTTTATGCAGTTACTTTTTATATCGACTCCATTTTAATGACTTCTTACATGCTGACTAGACCGGGCACGCGCGTTTGTCCGAGTACGCCATCGTGCATGTTGATCTTGTCTATCCACACCAGACGCGATCATGACACGCAGTTTGAAATATCAAAACGAAGTTTGAACCAACTATATTAATTTGGGGACAGTTTGAAAAGCATTAAACATTCATAGCAATTTAGCTAGCTAGCTTGCTGTTGCTAACTAATTTGTCCTGGGATATAAACATTGGATTGTTATTTTACCTGAAATGCATAAGGTCCTCTACTCTGACAATTAATCCACTGATAAAAGGGTAAACCAAGTTTGTTTCTAGTAATCAAAAGGTGTTTCATCAACATCTGTTGCCTTCTCTGTGCTCTATATACACTAAGAATTTCCATGGCACGGTGTGCAGAGGTTAAAGAAAGAATCAAACAGAATCAACAACATCATACGAGAAGGATTATACAAAATACAACGAGAAGGATTATACCAATCAATATATGTGTGAATGCAGCTAGCTAGACGACATACATCGCTGCATACTAATACTATGGAAATACTATGCCTTTTTAAGATGTGGCTCTGGTCGTTGCACGAGCGGATGTGTAAACAATAATAACTCAGAATGTGAAGTAAACTAGATTCTAGATTCATTCTCATTCATGACAACGTTCTAGAACTGGAAGACATTTGGTTGCTGTGCAATCCTTTCCATTGTCTTTGAGGGGTAGCTATTGGTCGCTAGTATATAATTGTGGTATATATTTCACTTGATCAATATATGTATTGAATATGACCTTTGTGCCTTTTATTTGGACTGTTAGTGCATTTTGTTGATACCTATTGTAAATATATAGGGTAAGTATGTCTTGTACAGGGTGCCTGACGTTAAACGATCATACAAACATCCGATCATCTGTGTAAACAAACTGTCACAATCCAAAAGGTAAAAGCATTCATCTGGATCTTTTACAACTATTCCTAAACAGTTGGATAGTTTCTAACTACCACATGCTTTATATTACAGTACTCTTCAAAGTATAAATTAACAATCATTTATAGCATTGATCCCCCCTCCTCCCCCCAAAAAAGCGTGATGGTAAAATATAAAGAACAAATATTATCCCCAACATGAATAGATGCTGTAGTTTCTTACACTAGATAGGACATTATACAGGTGATGCCTTAGTCCAACATACACCACCACTCTAGAATGTATCATATACACAAACGTGATGCAAACTGGCACGCTCTAATAATTAATGTACTCAAAAACACCCTCTCCGTCTAAAACATGCCACTTTGACAGCTCTGACTGCCAACGTCTAACATTTGTTTACGTCACTGCTCTGTTTTTCTCCTGTCTACTCCTCCTTCTGTGACTCTCCAATTCTCAATTCTCGTTGCCCTTCCGTCAGGAGATGACACTCAAAAGGAAAACTCCCTGATCTTCATCTTTTTCCCTCAAAACAGTCTCGACTCCAAACAAAATGGAGTCTTATCAATTTGTTCAGCATGAGAAAAAAAAAAAGTGCCTTGAAAGCATTTTCACATTTACGTTTTGCATCCCTCCATGAGGGGGGTCCACCATCCAGTCTACCACCCATCCTACCGCGACCTCCTTCCCCAGGGTAGGCGCCTCAGATGGGGGTAGGTCTGGGGCTCAGACAGGGGTGGTCTGGGCGTGGTCCTGGTCTTCAGGGCCTGGTTCCTCATTGAGTGGAGGAAGGAGGCAGGGTTTGATGCCTCTACTCTTCATGTAGAGGATAAGCTGTTCAGGAATCTCAGCCAGGACGTCCTTGGCTAGCCGGGCCATACTCAACACGTGGTTTCCTGTCCGGTCCATGTAGTCTCTGAACGGAACAAACTATATGGAGAGAGAGAGCGAGAGAGAGCGAGAGAGAGTGAGAGAGCAAGAGAGAGAGAGAGAGAGAGAGAGAGAGAGAGAGAGAGAGAGAGTGAGAGAGGGAGAGACAGAGCGAGAGAGCGAGAGAGAGCGAGAGAGAGAGCGAGAGAGAGCAAGAGAGAGCGAGAGAGAGCGAGAGAGCGAGAGGGAGAGAGAGAGAGAGAGAGAGAGAGAGGGGGGGGGTATCGTTTCTATAGCACTTTGATCTGTTTCGAACTTGAAAGTGGCAATATGTGACAATGGCAAATATGTTACAATGTTAATTGTTATTTAATTTCAGGACAATTTTGTCAATTGAAACTATGACTGATTTTCCTAATATGTCAGATTGATGGGTTAGGGGTGAATAGGGGTGTGGAATATTATGGCAACTCTGAGATTTAAACAATGATGATATCAATCATCAATAGTTTCCTTACTTGTATCGACGTAACCTTTCTGTGACATGCCCACCCCCGCCCCCCCATCACTCATCAGTGTTGTGTTATGGTCATACGGGAAGAACAGAAAGTGAGATCTACCTGTACAATGTCTCTCTCTGCCAGCTTCCCTCGCGAGGAGATTCTGATGTCATCACCGTCAAGCTCCACCATGGCTACAGAGAAGAGAAAAAGAGACACCAGTTTAAACCTCTACTGTCTGGGTGAGTCATAACCCTTCATAGTGGTTTATAACACCAGTTTAAACCTCTACTGTCTGGGCGAGTCACTAGCCTTCATAGTGGTTAATAACACCAGTTTAAACCTCTACTGTCTGGGCGAGTCACTAGCCTTCATAGTGGTTAATAACACCAGTTTAAACCTCTACTGTCTGGGCGAGTCACTACCCTTCATACTGGTTTATAACACCAGCATAAACCTCTACTGTCTGGGCGAGTCACTACCCTTCATAGTGGTTTATAACACCAGTTTAAACCTCTACTGTCTGGGCGAGTCACTACCCTTCATAGTGGTTTATAACACCAGTTTAAACCTCTACTGTCTGGGTGAGTCACAACCCTTCATAGTGGTTTATAACACCAGTTTAAACCTCTACTGTCTGGGCGAGTCACTACCCTTCATAGTGGCTTATAACACCAGTTTAAACCTCTACTGTCTGGGTGAGTGACCCTTCATAGTGTTTTATAACACCAGTTTAAACCTCTACTGTCTGGGTGAGTCACTACCCTTCATAGTGGTTTATAACACCAGTTTAACCCTCTACAGTCTGGGTGAGTCACTACCCTTCATAGTGGTTAATAACACCAGTTTAACCCTCTACAGTCTGGGTGAGTCACTACCCTTCATAGTATTTAATAACACCAGTTTAACCCTCTACAGTCTGGGTGAGTCACTACCCTGCACTGTCTGTGTAACTTTAACCATTATGGTGGCTTATTACACATGCTGTACATTGTCTGTAGGAGTGACTACCCATCACGGTGTCCATATTACTATAGCTTCAGACTCACAAGGAGGGGTCTCAGTGTCACTCGGACTTGTAGTTGGAGGCTGTCCTAATATGGCCTTCAGACATAGGTGGTGTGGGTTTCAAGTTTGGGGAAGCTAATTTCCACCACAAAAATGCATTTAATAGTAAAGCATTCCTCACATTTGCAAACGTATGTAAGACGGCCTAATATTCCTAATGTGAATAATAAATTGAATAGTCATCATTTAGGCTAATAATATAACTCAATCACAGTTCGCAAAAAATACTGTTCAATGCAGCGTGTAGTGGCGTAGAGAAAGCCTAGGCTATATCGGATACATTTCTTTTTCTGCACAGGAAAATGTTGGTGTCACCATCTAATCTGTTTCACCTGTCTTTGTGATTGTTTCCACCCCCCCCCCAGGTGTCGCCCATCTTCCCCATTATCCCCTGTGTATTTATACCTGTGTTCTCTGTCTGTTGCCAGTTCGTTTTGTTCGTCAAGCCTACCAGTATTTTTCCCCTTGTTCCTGTTTTCTTGTTTCCTGGTTTTGACCATTCCTGCCTGCCCTGACCCTGAGCCTGCCTGCCATCCTATGACTTCACCCCACATATCTGGATTACTGACCTCTGCCTGCCCTTGACCTGTCCTTTTTTCCCTTTTGCCTGCCCCTGTTCGTTCGAATAATAAACCTTTGTTATTTCGTCACTGTCTGCACCTGGGTCTTACCTTAAACGTGATAGCTGGCCTTTTTTAAACACATTTCATGCAATTCTAATACACTATATATACAGTGCCTTGCGAAAGTATTCGGCCCCCTTGAACTTTGTGACCTTTTGCCACATTTCAGGCTTCAAACATAAAGATATAAAACTGTATTTTTTTGTGAAGAATCAACAACAAGTGGGACACAATCATGAAGTGGAACGACATTTATTGGATATTTCAAACTTTTTTAACAAATCAAAAACTGAAAAATTGGGCGTGCAAAATTATTCAGCCCCTTTACTTTCAGTGCAGCAAACTCTCTCCAGAAGTTCAGTGAGGATCTCTGAATGATCCAATGTTGACCTAAATGACTAATGATGATAAATACAATCCACCTGTGTGTAATCAAGTCTCCGTATAAATGCACCTGCACTGTGATAGTCTCAGAGGTCCATTAAAAGCGCAGAGAGCATCATGAAGAACAAGGAACACACCAGGCAGGTCCGAGATACTGTTGTGAAGAAGTTTAAAGCCGGATTTGGATACAAAAAGATTTCCCAAGCTTTAAACATCCCAAGGAGCACTGTGCAAGCGATAATATTGAAATGGAAGGAGTATCAGATCACTGCAAATCTACCAAGACCTGGCCGTCCCTCTAAACTTTCAGCTCATACAAGGAGAAGACTGATCAGAGATGCAGCCAAGAGGCCCATGATCACTCTGGATGAACTGCAGAGATCTACAGCTGAGGTGGGAGACTCTGTCCATAGGACAACAATCAGTCGTATATTGCACAAATCTGGCCTTTATGGAAGAGTGGCAAGAAGAAAGCCATTTCTTAAAGATATCCATAAAAAGTGTTGTTTAAAGTTTGCCACAAGCCACCTGGGAGACACACCAAACATGTGGAAGAAGGTGCTCTGGTCAGATGAAACCAAAATTGAACTTTTTGGCAAAAATGCAAAACGTTATGTTTGGCGTAAAAGCAACACAGCTGAACACACCATCCCCACTGTCAAACATGGTGGTGGCAGCATCATGGTTTGGGCCTGCTTTTCTTCAGCAGGGACAGGGAAGATGGTTAAAATTGATGGGAAGATGGATGGAGCCAAATACAGGACCATTCTGGAAGAAAACCTGATGGAGTCTGCAAAAGACCTGAGACTGGGACGGAGATTTGTCTTCCAACAAGACAATGATCCAAAACATAAAGCAAAATCTACAATGGAATGGTTCAAAAATAAACATATCCAGGTGTTGGAATGGCCAAGTCAAAGTCCAGACCTGAATCCAATCGAGAATCTGTGGAAAGAACTGAAAACTGCTGTTCACAAATGCTCTCCATCCAACCTCACTGAGCTCGAGCTGTTTTGCAAGGAGGAATGGGAAAAAATGTCAGTCTCTCGATGTGCAAAACTGATAGAGACATACCCCAAGCGACTTACAGCTGTAATCGCAGCAAAAGGTGGCGCTACAAAGTATTAACTTAAGGGGGCTGAATAATTTTGCACGCCCAATTTTTCCGTTTTTGATTTGTTAAAAAAGTTTGAAATATCCAATAAATGTCGTTCCACTTCATGATTGTGTCCCACTTGTTGTTGATTCTTCACAAAAAAATACAGTTTTATATCTTTATGTTTGAAGCCTGAAATGTGACAAAAGGTCGCAAAGTTCAAGGGGGCCGAATACTTTCGCAAGGCACTGTATATGGCTGGATACATTAGCAGAATAATTTTTTATATGACAAATTACAGAGTAGCCTACTCTGCTGACACTGACAAACAAATCAATAAAAACAACGTCTGATCCATATAATCGGCCTATGAAAACAGGAGAAACAAATATTATATGGCGTCCATCTCACCTGGAGGAGTGTCATGGATCCCTCCGGAACTTTCATTACGCACACCTGGCCCTTATTCCATTTGATTAGTAATTGTATAAGTGTGCCTTTTGTTAACCATTGTCCTGTCGATTATTGTTACAATGTCCGTTGGTCGTGTGCTGTGTTTTGGCTTTCGTGCCACGTGGATTGTGCAGATGATTACGGGTCTCGTCCCGTGTGGTATCATTGTGTGATTGTGTATTTATTCGAGGTACTCCTCGCTCTTTTGTTTGGGTTTCTACCCTGTGTTTTGTATACGTGTTTGTTTGGTCTTCGTCCCCGTACTGTAATTTGGGAAATAAAAATCAGTATTACGCATTCCTGCGCCTGTCTCCTGATCCATTTATACCAAGGTGACAGAATAATCTACCATTGAGGGAGACAGCGGGAATGGCCCGTCCAACGATGCTGCGACTGGTCCGTCCAGCGCCGCCGCAACTTCGGCAGCTGCAACTGGGCCATCTGACGACACAACTTCAGCAGCTGCAACCGGGCCGTTCCGACGACGCAACTTCGGCAGCTGCAACTGGGCCGTCCGCCGCCGCAACTTCGGCAGCTGCAACTGGGCCGTCCGACGACACAACTTCGGCAGCTGCAACTGGGCCGTCCGATGACACAACTTTGGCAGCTGCAACTGTGCCGTCCGACGACACAACTTCGGCAGCTGCAACTGGGCCGTCTGACGACACAACTTCGTCAGCTGCAATCTCTACTGGTGCAAATAAGATCGGCTACTGTTCGCTCAATTAAGTTGAGAATTTTGATAACTAAAATACAGTTTGGAGTCTTTGTATTGTAATCTCTTCACAACAATAGCCATTTTCTTTTCAAACGGTTTTTCCGCAATGTTGTTTTTAAATATTGTGATATGCCATGGCCGGGTCTCTCTGCTTTTCACTGACAGTCGCAACTCAACAATCATTTATTTGGTTTATTTATTAAAAAAAAAAAAAAAATTATGATCCTCTGTGGCTAAATCATGCTTTCTGGTACAGTAGCCTATTTTGAATATTTGATTTACTTCGGTATAGACAGGAGTAAGCTAATTAGGCTGCATAATTTTGGGCATTTTAATTTATATTTACTTTAGGGAAATCTTAGCTTCCCTTAGCCTTATGGATGCGCTGCCTATGCCTCCTAATCAATTATAATAACTGCCTTTAACATTCATGAGAACATTCCCAGCATCGTAAATAACCATGTAAAAGAAGAATATTTAAAACTAAAACACCAGCCAGCTTCTGTAACAGCCAGCCACTGTTACAGTAAACAGCACACCAAAATGGCGAGAATCAAAGTAGTGACCATATGTTTAAAATATTCAGATTGTATGCAACAGCTGTGAATGGCTTATTAGCTAGGGACTTCCACCAAACTGCCAATTAGCTAAGATCCCTCACACTGAAACTGCCCCCCCCCCTATAACCTCCTACCTTAATGCTATTGCATTATTTATTGTACATCAATGACAGAACACTTGGCATATTTGACAGAGGAATTTCTTATTTGAGTTGTGTTAATTATTTATGCAAATGTTTGAGTTGTTATTTCCCCAGCATAGGTCAAGGACGAAGTTAAAGACATTGTGTGAACATGTTTTCTTTCTCTTAGCCACATAGTGAAATAATACTCTTTCTGTCCAGCAGCAGCTTATAAGAGTCTCTTTTTAATTAATTTCCATTTCCCATCTAGAAACATACACTGAGTATACAAACGCTATGAACACATGCTCTTTCCATAACATACTGTAAACTGACCAGGTGAATCTAGGCGAACTGGGCCAGGCGCACCAGTTTGTGTCAAGAACTGCAACGCTGCAGGGTTTTTCCACACTCAACAGTTTCCCGTGTGTATCAAGAATGGTCCACCACCCAAAGGATATCCAGCCAACTTGACACAACTGTGGGAAGCATTGGGAGTTAACATGGGCCAGCATCCCTGTGGAACGCTTTCAACACCTTGTAGAGTCCATGCCCTGACGAATTGAGGCTATTCTGCTGGCAAAATGTATAAAACATTTTTTTTTAAATTGAGCCTTTATTTAACTAGGCAAGTTAGTACCTGGGGGTGCAACTCAATATTAGGAAGGTGCTCCTAATGTTTGGTATACTCAGTGTATTACCTTGACATCGCTATCTGCTAATTATAAATGAAAAAAACAACAACATGACGGGGGTCAATCTCACCATCAAACTCAGCTTGGCCGACTCCAACAATGATGATAGACATTGGAAGCTTAGCAGCCTGCGGAGAACAAACAAAGAGTGACGAACAAAGAAGTAGATGTGATATTGTCAACATTCTGACAAGGTGTTTTTGAGTTCTTACGTGGGCAAAAGCTTAAATCATTAAACGTTCATACAGGAAGTTGTCTTTGTTTAGTGTATTTTGCAAAATAAAAATAATTGATCCCCAAAAAAAAAGATTCTGAAGAGGGCTGATAAAAAATATTTACAAAAAAAAACCAGTCACAAACCCATCTGACACCCTCAAACAATGCAGTTGTTCCCTATTGAAACTGTGTGTATTGTATTGGGTTTATTCAGTGACACAGTAGCAGTGCTACTTCCTTCACAACAGTAGACACCAGTCTGCTAATCCTGTCGCACAGGGCAGCAAGATACAAGGAGGCCATTGGACGAAAGACAAAAAAAATGTGCATTGCACAGAGAAGATAACCGAAACACTGCATTTGCTGACAATTCCCTGCTTGCTGCTCACACTGTTCAGCTCAGCTCTAATTGATCAGTCAGTCTGGGGAAATGCATCAGAATTGCAAAAAAACTCAGAACGATTTGTCCATATCCAGCAGAATTCTCTGGAGGTTGAGAAATACATTCTCTTTAGCCATGTGTGGATGTATTGCTGCCACAAGGAATATCAGTTTTACACTAGACCATTTTAAAAGTAAAAGATTTGAGTCAGTCATGGAATATTTTGTCTAGGCAAACTACAACAGTATAGCCAACGTAATAGTAAACGGTAGAATGTACAAAATAGCATAGGATATTGTCCACAGTGTTAATACAGTGTGTTCTGTAGAGAGCAAGTACAGAGGAGGAGAACACAGCAGAGCCAAAATGCTTACAGTGCATCACTCCCTCCCAACAGTGAAATACACTTCCACCATCTCTTATTTAGGGTGCCTGGTAAAGCAGCATAGTAAATGTCAGGGACGCTACTTTCACTGGGGATGGGACGCTGCTTTAAACCAGCTAATTATGAACGGGTGCTTTGGAAGCGAAAGACGATGTGCGTGAGCTGGCATCAATGAGCTGGCATCAATGAGCTGGCATCAATGATCTAAAATGCCCTGCACTGTACACTGTAACTCTTACTCCTCTCTGCTTATCTGAACTGTGTCTCTATTCCACTACATTAACGTAACAGGACCAATCTATGATTTATCCTCCTGCCACCACCACCCAAAGTTTGATGCTGCAATATGTTATATTGGGAGTTATACGGTGAAAGCTCTGTGGTATGAATTAATGATAAATGCCTGTGGTGAAAACACATTCGGATGTGGAGAAGATGCAGTGTGTGTGTGTGTGTGTGTGTGTGTGTGTGTGTGTGTGTGTGTGTGTGTGTGTGTGTATGTGTGTGTGCATATGTGTGTGCTCCTTCTCTCGTTCTCTCTCTCGTTCTCACTCTCCCTTTTTCACTTTCTCTCACACGGAAACTTAACATTAACTCTTAATATTCATATTTTTCTATTTAATCAACACACCTGTATCAATAAACGCCACATCATATTTTCATGAAGACTGAACCACAAACATACATTATTTCGTCAAACCCAGGGGATCCTACTCCAGCAAGCTGTTGAAATACCATCTATTTTTGGACTGCAAAAATAATTGCAAACCCAATAGTTTGATCTCTACCTGTCCCTGGCTGTAATAGTATTTTCCGGCCTGCAGAAGCAAACCTGGAAGTTTCTAAAATCTTTAAAATATTCATGAATTTTATTCCAACATCCTCTCTGCATGACAAACCAGTCAGTAAGGCAGCACTTCCCCCACCCTCCCCTGTGAGGGGTTGGGTATAAACTGCCAACACATTGACCGCATTCCAAATGGAAGCCTATTCCATATGTAGTGCACTAGTTTTAAGCAGGGTTCATAGGGCTCTGGTCAAAAGTAGTGCACTAAAAAAGGAATATGGTGCAATTTGAGACACAGATATACAGTGATGTAATAGTGGCCCAAATGAATTATGGGCCATGGTGATTCTGCTGTTCTGCCCTGACAGAAAAGGAAGAGAGTAGGCCCTCCTGTATAAACCACTGCCCTTAGTGGAGAGTTAAGTTAAAGAGAGATATGTGAAACATCAAAGACAGGGGTTGGAGCTAATATTTAGCCCAAAGGCTGGCCTGGTAAACGGGCGGGCGAGTGGGGGACTGGAGGGTAAGGTGGACTCCAAAGAGACATGCTAAACTAAATCGGCAGGACAGTATGGACGAGTTCAAAGAAAACAATTGGAGAAGACAACTGACAGCAGCAAAGGATTCAACTCCAAATAAACAAGTAATTCAGTCTTTTGTGCATGTATTGAGAATAGTGATTCTAGTTGACAGGACTGTAAATGCGATGGCAGAACACAGAAAGCAGGGCCAAGGCAGCAGGTTAGAAGGCTTGGTTGAGTCAGTTGAGGTTGGTTAGAGGTAGAGCCTTGGCTGATACAGGAAAGAAGACTTGGTTGAGTTAGTTGAGGTTGGTTCGAGGTAGAGCCTCGGCTGATAGAGGAAATAAGACTTGGTTGAGTTAGTTGAGGTTGGTTAGAGGTAGAGCCTTGGCTGATACAGGAAAGAAGACTTGGTTGAGTTAGTTGAGGTTGGTTTGAGGTAGAGCCTCGGCTGATAGAGGAAATAAGACTTGGTTGAGTTAGTTGAGGTTGGTTAGAGGTAGAGCCTTGGCTGATACAGGAAATAAGACTTGGCTGAGGCAAGTTGAAAAGAGGCAGGTTGGAATGCTGAGACAGGTACAAATTATTGGCGGAGGCAGGTTGGAAGGCTGAGACGGGTTAAAAGGCTTGACTCGGTTGAGGCAGGTTAAATGTCTTGGCTCGGTTGAGGCAGGTTAGAAGGCTTGACTCGTTCAGGCAGGTTAAAAGGGTTTGCTCGGTTGAGGTAGGTTAAAAGGCTTGGCTTGGGTTGAGGCAGGTTAGAAGCTTGGCTCAGTTGAGGCAGGTTAAAAGGCTTGGCTCGGTTGAGGCAGGTTAGAAGGTTTGGCTCGGTTGAGGCAGGTTAGAAGCTTGGCTCAGTTGAGGCAGGTTAAAAGGCTTGGCTCGGTTGAGGCAGGTTAGAAGGCTTGGCTCGGTTGAGGCAGGTTAGAAGGCTTGACTCGTTCAGGCAGGTTAAAAGGGTTTGCTCGGTTGAGGTAGGTTAAAAGGCTTGGCTCGGGTTGAGGCAGGTTAGAAGCTTGGCTCAGTTGAGGCAGGTTAAAAGGCTTGGCTCGGTTGAGGCAGGTTAGAAGGTTTGGCTCGGTTGAGGCAGGTTAGAAGCTTGGCTCAGTTGAGGCAGGTTAAAAGGCTTGGCTTGGTTGAGGCAGGTTAGAAGGCTTGGCTCGGTTGAGGCAGG
Source organism: Oncorhynchus clarkii lewisi (assembly GCF_045791955.1). Classification (NCBI taxonomy): domain Eukaryota; kingdom Metazoa; phylum Chordata; class Actinopteri; order Salmoniformes; family Salmonidae; genus Oncorhynchus; species Oncorhynchus clarkii. Next base: position 68,847,307 of record NC_092162.1, read on the forward strand.
TTAGAAGGCTCGGCGGACGCAGGATAGAGCAGCAGACAAGATCTTAAAAGGAAGGTGTGGCTGTTCTAATGGTTTGACTAACAGTCGCAAATTCCCTTTAAACCCAGTCTGCTGTGACGTCAGAGGTTAGAGGTCATCAGAGGTCAAGATGGCGTGCTGCTCCCCCATTGAACAGTAGACACACTCTGTGTATTCCCAAGGCCAGAGATACAAAGTGGATTCAAGGGGCTTTTCGTGAACAAACAAACAATTTTAGAAGCCCACAAACAAGCGTTAATGTAAAGTACAGCGCTATTATAAACTAATTGATGTTCCTATATACAAAAACTTAAGTTGGGTCAAACAAAAATAAAAGAACATCCAAACAACAGCGAAACAACTTGAGCAGATAATAGAACTGAACATCGGACTACTTCTTCAAAGCAGCAGAAAAACATACATTGACTTTGGCTTGAAGCTAGCTGAGGTAAAAAGGTGCTATAGTGAGTTACAGTAAAAGCACCCGTAAAGCAGAGAGGGAGAGAAAGAGGGAAAAAGAGAGAGAGAGACAGGGAGACAGAGGGCAAAGGAGGATTATGGGTAATGGGAGCATCCAGCAGACCACTCACGTTGACAATGGCCTCCTTGGTCTGGGCCATGTCTGATATGACTCCGTCTGTGATGATGAGCAGGACAAAGTACTGAGAACCGTCTTGTACGGCCGCTGCGTACCTGGGAGAGAACAGAGCCACAACAAGTTAGGGGCTCAAAGATAAGATAAGAATTGCCCCCTTCCAATACTGATGATGACATACCGGGACATTCTAGAAGTCATTGGAGCAGTAGATGTTCAGTAACATAATGCAGGGCCTAACTAAATTGGTTGCGCTGAAGATCTGCGCTGAAGACTGACATTTAAAGGGATACTTTTGAGATTTTGGCAATAAAGCCCTTTAATCTATACTGAACAAAAATATAAACGCAACATGCAGCAATTTCAAATAGTTGACCGAGTTACAGTTCATATAAGGAAATAAGTGAATTGAAATAAATTCATTAGGCCCTTAATCTATGGGTTTCACATGACTGGGAATACAGATATGTGTCTGTTGGTCACAGATACCTTAAAAAAAGATAGGGGTGTGGATCAGAAAGCCTGTCAGTATCTGGTGTGACCACCATTTGCCTCATGCAGCACGACACATCTCCTTCGCATAGAGTTGATCAGGGCTGTTGATTGTGGCCTGTGCAATGTTGCTCCATTCCTCTTCAATGGCTGTGCGACGTTTTGGCGGAAACTGGAACACGGTGTCATCCAGGTCGATCCAGAGCATTCCAAACTGCTAAATCGGTGACATGTCTTGTTAGTTTGCAGGCCATGAAAGAAATGGGGCACTTCCAGGAATTGTGTACAGATCCTAGCGACATGGGGCCGTGCATTATCATGCTAAGACATGAGGTGATTGCGGTGGATGAATGGCACGACAATGTGCCTCAGGATCTTGTCACAGTATCTCCTCGCATTCAAATTGCCATCGATAAAATGCAATTGTGTTCGTTGTCCGAAGCTTATGCACATCCCATAACTTGAGACATATTGTGTTGCACATTTTAGAGTGGCCTTTTATTGTCCAATGGCACAAGGTGCACCTGTGTAACGATCATGCTTTTTAATCAGTTTATTGATATGCCAGGTGAATGGATTATCTTGGCAAAACGTGTGCACAAAATTTGCGAGAAATAAGAAATGCTTTTTGCGCATAACATTTCTGGGATCTATTTCAGCCCATGAAACATGGAACAAACACTTTACATGTTGCGTTCAACACTTTTGTTCAGTGTACCATGTTCTATGTAGTACTTCTCCTGTCCTATCCGGTGTCCTGTGTGAATTTAAGTATGCTCTCTCTAATTCTCTCGTTCTTTCTCTCTCTCGGAGGACCTGAGCCCTAGGACCATGCCTCAGCACTACCTGACATGATGACTCCTTGCTGTCCCCAGTCCACCTGGCCGTGCTGCTGCTCCAGTTTCAACTGTTCTGCCTTATTATTATTTGACCATGCTGGTCATTTATGAACATTTGAACATCTTGGCCATGTTCTGTTATAATCTCCACCCGGCACAGCCAGAAGAGGACTGGCCACCCCACATAGCCTGGTTCCTCTCTAGGTTTCTTCCTAGGTTTTGGCCTTTCTAGGGAGTTTTTCCTAGCCACCGTGCTTCTAAACCGGCATTGCTTGCTGTTTGGGGTTTTAGGCTGGGTTTCTGTACAGCACTTTGAGATATCAGCTGATGTACGAAGGGCTATATAAATAAATTTGATTTGATTTGACTACATTGACCAGGAGTGAAAGGGGAGGAAGGGGAGACAATCCTACAGGCAGGTCCAAATAGGAGAGTAGAAAGGGGAGGTGTTCCATGGAATAGCAGAGCTTCTCACGTAGCCAACTGTAGAGAGAAAGTATGGTGACCAACAACAATGACCCATGCAGTGAGATATCAGCTGATGTACGAAGGGCTATATAAATACATTTGATTTGGATTTGATTTACTTCCACCCGGAGTCAGATGAACTTGTGGATACCATATTTATGTCTCTACGTCCAGTATGAAGGAAGAGGTAGTTCCGCGAGCCAATGCTAACTAGCGTTAGCACAATGACTGGAAGTCTGTGGCATCTACTAGCACGCTTCCAGCCATTTGTGCTAACGCTAGTTAGAAACTTCCTTTAAACTGCAGGTAGAGACATAAAAATGGTATCCACAAGTTCAAATCCAGAAGTATTCCTTTAAAGGTCATTTCCGATTGAGCCGACATCTTCAGCGTTTACCATGAATGCAGCCTCCGAGAAAGTGAGAACGTATACCTTTCAATGTAAATCGCACTGCAACGGGGATCTTCAGTGCTACGGATAGAGGCGGTAAAGAGATCCATCGAACTCGACCAAAACAATGAAAATGCCATGGCAACACCACTCACACGTCCCCCGTGGGGTAAAGATTCAGAATCTCCTCATTGCCCCACATCAAAATTGTTCATACAGTACAGATCTAGGATCTTATTTTATTTTATTTTAAGTTCTCCTGCAACAGGGTGATCAAATTAAGATCCTATATCTGTATGGGTATATCACACTAGGTTGAGGTAAACATCGGAGTATAATGCTTGTTTTGATGTCAACCCCATCGTCACCAATGAACTGCATTTGATTTGATTTAAAAATGTCTTCAAGTTCCACCACCAATTTCTATATGGCTAGCTATGCTACCAGCTTATACGAATGGGAGTTAGCATTTAGCAGACATATATCCAAATCGGATTTTAGGAACCAGATTGTGGGCCTGTTAGAACACAAAAATGATCACGAATTTGACAAATGTCCACTTTGCATGATTATTTCTAATGTGCGCTATTGACAGCATCCTTGTTCTTTCCTCTCACGGTCTGCTTTCCAATGGTCTCCTCACCGCATGTATGAATCGAGCCCTAAAAGCTGATCTCTAACTCTGACCTGTCAAAGACACACACACACACACACACACACACACACACACACACACACACACACACACACACACACACACACACACACACACACACACACACACACACACACACACACACACACACACACACACACACACACACACACACACTGTGACTTCTAAATCTCTGAGGCCCAGTGCTTGTGATGAGCCACATCATAGACTCAGCAGTGTTCTGTATGTAAGTGACCTAGATTCCATCACCCATCCCTAGCTGTCCATAACATGGAACATTTACTCATGTGTTTAAAATTGCAAACCACTGTATTTCTGTATTATTTTTAGAGTTATTATTGATTGCCAGGTGGGTTTATGATTTGACCAGGGGCGGTGTATATTAAGCCTCTCAGAGGCTAGGATCAGCTCCCTCCTGTCCAGTGTAATCTGATTCATTATGATCTAGGATCAGTTCCCTCCTGTCCAATGTAATCTGATTCATTATGATCTAGGATCAGTTCCCTCCTGTCCAATGTAATCTGATTCATTATGATCTAGGATCAGAACCCTCCTGTCTATGTAATCTGATTCATTATGATGTAGGATCAGAACCCTCCTGTCTATGTAATCTTATTCATTATGATGTAGGATCAGAACCCTCCTGTCTATGTAATCTTATTCATTATGATGTAGGATCAGAACCCTCCTGTCTATGTAATCTTATTCCTCGTGATCTAAAAGGCAAAACTGATCCTAAATCAGCTCTCCTACTGTACTCTGATCCTGATCTTTTTATTGTGACTAGAGAAGAGGAGACAACAGAGACACATCCAAGCGCTCATTATGCCAAAGTTAAGGACATTTTGACATTTCAGCCGGACCTCTGGGGGTTGTTGTTGAGCCCTTTCTCCTGCTTTCTAATTTAGCTTGTCAGAAGATTGGCTCGCTGGAGTCTGGAGCTGACACTTTAAATAAAGACAAGGAGGGGTTCAGCATCAGAAGGATGGTGTGTCCCCATGTGTGGGTGTGTGTCCGTGAGCGCGAGTGTGTGTTTGAGTGAGAGGAGGTCAGACAAACACAGACTTGAGAAATTACTGTTGTTATGGAGATTAAAGGGACATCTAGCCTCATCAGGGGCCCACCAGGTCCCAGATCTGTTTGTATAGCCGACTCTTATAACCAGGTCCCAGATCTGTTTGTGCTGTATAGCTGACTCTTATAACCAGGTCCCAGATCTGTTTGTATAGCCGACTCTTATAACCAGGTCCCAGATCTGTTTGTGCTGTTGTATAGCTGACTCTATTAACCAGGTCCCAGATCTGTTTGTGCTGTATAGCCGACTCCTATAGCCAGGTCCCAGATCTGTTTATGCTCTATGGCCGACTCCTATTGTAATGCCAAACAACAACTATAGCATATGGTTAAGACGGTATAAAAATATCTGGAACCAGGATACCTCATGCCAATTAGTTGGATTTCCAACAGGATATCGGGACGATACCAGTATTGTGATACTCGTTAGTATTGAGGCAAGGAAACAAAACCCAAAGAGAGTTGAACTTGTTTAGGAAAACAGCCGGAATGTTGGAAACAAACATCATTGTGATGTCATCCAGAGTCACATGTACAGTGTCTTCAGAATGTAGTCAGTCACACAATGCCGACTTTTTCCACATATGCTGTGAATTAAACATGGATTAAACTGAGATTTTGTGTCACTTATCTACACACGATACCTTGCATCGCTGCATCACTACTTGGTATGGCAATAGCACCATCCTCGATCCGTACATCACTGAGGCCGAGCATACAGTGCATTCGGAAACTCTTCAGTTGGACTTTTTTCACATTTGGTTATTCAGTCTTTTTCTAAAATGGATTTCTTAGATTTGATTTATTTTAAATAAATAAACTGTAATATCACATTTACATAAGTTTTGAGACCCTTTACTCAGTACTTTGTTGAAGCACCTTTGGCAGCGATTCCTCTTGGGTATGACGCTACAAGCTTGGCACAGCTGTATTTGGGGAGTTTCTCCCACTCTTCTCTGCAGATCCTCTCAAGCCCTGTCAGGTTGGATGGGGAGTGTTTCTGCACTGCTATTTTCAGGTCTCTCCAGAGAGGATAGATTTAAGATTAAGGTTTAAGTCAGACAAGTCAAACTCTGGTTGGTTCACTCAAGGACATTCAGAGAGTTGTCCCAGAGCCACTCCTGTCTTATCTTGGCAGTGTGCTTAGGGTCGTTGTCCTGATGGAAGGTGAACCATAGCCCCAGTCTGGGGTCCTGTGCGCTCTGGAGCAGGTTTTCATCAAGGATCTCGCTGTACTTTGCTCCGTTCATCTTTCCCTCAATTCTGACTAGTCTACCAGTCCCTGTCGCTGAAAAACATCCTCACAACACGATGCTGCCACCACCATGCTTCACCGTGGGTATGGTGCCAGGTTTCCTCCAGATGTGTCGCTTGGCATTCAGGCCAAAGAGTTCAATCTTGGTTTCATCAGACCAGAGAATCTTGCTTCTCGTGGTCTGAGAGTCCTTTAGGTACCTTTTGGCAAACTCCAAGCAGGCTGTCATGTGCCTTTTACTGAGGAGTGGCTTCTGTCTGACCACTCGACCATAAAGGCCTGATTGGTGGAGTTCTGCATAGATGGTTGTCTTTCTGGAAGGTTCTCCCATCTCCACAGAGGAACACTGGAGCTCTGTCAGAGTGACCATCAAATTCTTGGTCACCTTCCTGATCAAGGCCCTTCCACCTGATTGCTCAGTTTGGCCGGGCGGCCAGCTCTATGAAGAGGTTAGGTGGTGCCAATATTTTTTCATTTAAGAATAATGGAGGCCACTGTGTTCTTGGGGACCTTCAATGCTGCAGAAATTTGTGCCTTGACACAATCCTGCCTCGGAGCTCTACGGACAATTTCTTCAACCTCATGGCTTGGTTTTTGCTCTGACATGCGTTGTCAATTGTGGGACCTTATATAGACAGGTTTGAGCCTGTCGAAATCATGTTCAAGCAATTGAATTTAACATAAGTGCACTCCAATCAAGTTGTGGAAACATCTTAAGGATGATCAATGGAAGCAGGATGCACATGAGCTCAATTTTGAGTCTCATAGCAAAGGGTCTGAATACTTATGTAAATAAGGTATTTCTGTGTTTTCTTTTGAATACATTTGCACAAATTAAAAAAAAACAGTTCCGCTTTGTCGTCATGGGCTATTGGTAGATGGGTAAAAAAAAACAGACACTGAATATCCCTTTGAGTACCCTTAAAGTATGGGTTGCGGACCTGTTAATGGTAGGTCGCGACATGTCAGAGTAAATGTATAATAATTTTATTAATTACAGGAATTGATTTTGGCCAAATGCAACTGCACTCTCTGTTCAGTGTGCACTCTGCTTAGCAGCGGTGTCTCTGCTCAGTTTGGCAGCTGTGTGAGTGGGTGGAAGATTCCAGTGTGCTTCACGGTTTACCGGATCTGTTTCCGGTAGTTTTCACTCCACGACTCACACGCTGCAGTGCTTTTGTTCATCAGCAGATGATGCGCTGTCAGCCACTGGCTTGTCATTCCCACTCGTCATCACTCACCGCTGTCATCGAATGGACTCAAGCTAGCAACAAGTTCTGACTGAGCTCAATTGTCATGAAACGCAAATACAGCAATGAGTTTCTCTCTCTTGGTTTAATACAAACCTTGAGAAATAACGAGGAGTGCCAGCAACGTGTTTTGTGCAGGGAATTGCTTAGTAATGAGTCTCTCAAAACGAACAATTATTTCAGAACAGGGCAGAATGCTTCAGGAAACAATGCGTCGACAGTGGAAGAGTCAGTCAGCTAGCAAGTCATTTTTGTCATTTTATAACAGTTGAAGTTGAAATAAGGGAATACCATCTCTCATAATAGTAGATGTGAGTTTCTCTTTTAAACAATCCACTTGTACACAGCTATTAGCTAACGCTAGCCAAAGCAAGCTATCTAGCTACTGATAGTGCAACCCTAAGTAACCATACCGATGAAGATGGAGAAAATAAACTGTTGCTGTTAAAATACAATAAATAATTTGTATTCTGAACTGGAATACACTGATTGACGCAAGATTATGTTTGAGACAAACACACTCACTCAGTTCTGGGTTGCTAATCTACAGCAGGAAGCAGTCTCCTGCCTAGCTGAGAAAGCAGTAGTTGTTCTGATCCAGTTTGGCACCCCATACGGTGCCTTCGGAAGGTATTCAGACCCCTTGACTTTTTACACATTTTGTTAGGTTACAGCCTTATTCACAAAATTGATTAGATTGTTTTTTTGCCCTCATCAATCTGCACACAATAGCCAATAATGACAAAGCAAAAACAGGTTTAGAATTTTTTGCTAATTTATATATATTCAAAAAACTTAAATATCACATTTACATAAGTATTCGGACCCTTTACTCAGTACTTTGTTGAAGCATCTTTTGGAGGGATTACAGCCTTGAGTCTTCTTGGGTACGATGCTACAAGCTCGGCACACCTGTATTTGGGGAGTTTCTCCTATTCTCTGCAAATCCTCTCAAGCTCTGTGGTATTGTGTGTAGATTGCTGAGGATTTTTATTTATTTAATCCAATTTAAAATGAGTCTGTTTCGTAACAAAATGTGGAAATAGTCAAGGGGTCTGAGTGCCTTATCCAGTGCCTTTTCTGTAAGGCACTGTACCTATGGCAGTCAGGGTTCTCAACTATAGCATCCTTTAGAAACAAGTAAAGAAACAGACTCAATGCTGAGCATCACCTCAGTGTTGCACTGTCACTAACTGAGCCCTGAATAGACCTGCTTGTTGAAAAACCAGTCACACACCTCTCATTAGGACTGTGTGTGTGTGTTTTCTGGTCTACATCTGTGTGATGTGATCGATCAGTTCAGAATGTAAATTATTTATTGTATTTTAACAGCCACAGTTCCAACCTAAGAGTGTTAGGTTTCGTCAAAGAATCCTCCATTTGCAGCAATTACAGCCTTGCAGACCTTTGGCATTCTAGTTGTCAATTTGTTGAGGTAATCTGAAGAGATTACACCCTATGCTCCGTGAAGCACCTGCCACAAATTGGATTGGCTTGATGGGCACTTCTTACGTACCATACGGTCAAGCTGCTCCCACAACAGCTCACTAGTGTTGAGATCCGGTGACTGTGCTGGCCACTCCATTATAGACAGAATACCAGCTGACTGCTTCTTCCCAAAATAGTTCTTGCATAGTTTGTAGCTGTGCTTTGGGTTATTGTCGTGTTGTAGGAGGAAATTGGCTCCAATTAACCGCCATCCACAGGGTATGGCATGGCGTTGCAAAATGGAGTGATAGAAGGAAGGCTATCACTCATGCTTGACAGAATGTTCTTCTTTGTGATCTGAACAACTCAAACTTAGATTAGTCTGTCCATAACACTTTTGCTTTCCTTTTAAAAACAAGGACATTTCTAATTGACATGCTATATATATATATGTATATATATATATGTATATATATATATATATATAGGTATTTCATTTAATTGTTATTTGTCTATGTTGCATTTGTTAATTGGCATAAGTACAATGAAATGTACAGATATCTATGTTTAGTCGGTAGTTTTCGTATGTTTAGGTCCCAGGAAAAGACAGAATTTCTAAATTGTGTCCCAGGCTGAAAAGGTTTAAGAAGCCCTGCTTTTGAGCATGTTGAAGTTATTAATTACACTTTGGATGGTGTATCAATACACCCAGTCACTACAAAGATACATGTGTCCTTTCTAACTCAGTTGCCGGAGAGGAAGGAAACCGCTCAGGGAATTCACCATGAAGGGAAAGGATGTCTCTAAAACAGTTACAGAGTGGTGGCTGCAGCATGTTATGGGTATGCGTGTCATTGGCAAGAACTGGGTCGTTTTTTTGTTGTTGATGAAAATAATGGGGATAGAGTTAAGCACAGGCAAAATCCTAGAGGAAAACCTGGTTCAGTCTGCTTCCAACAGACACTGGGAGACAAATGCACCTTTCAGCAGGACAATAACCTACAACACAAGGCCAAAACAACATTGAATGTTCCTGAGTGGCCTAGATACAGTTTTGACTTAAATCGGCTTGAAAATCTACTGAAAGACTTGAAAATGGCTGTCTAGCAATGAACAATCACCAACTTGACAGAGCTTGAGGAATTAAGATAATAATAACGTGCAAGTATTGTACAATCCAGATGTGCAAAGAGATTTAACCAGAATGAATCACAGCTGTAATCGCTGCCAAAGATGATTCTAACATGTACTGGCTCAGGGGTGTGAATACTTATGTAAATTTGATATTTCTGTATTTCATTTTCAATACATTTACAATTGAAACATATTTTTTCTCACTTTGTTATGAGGGGTGACGATGGTTGAGAAAAATAAAACAATTTAATCCATTTTTAATTCAGGATGTAACACAATAAAATGTGGAATAAGTTTATGAATACTTTCTGAAGGCATTGTATTTATTTTCCAAGCTAAAGCACACAATATTTTACATACAGCAGCTTAGGACCAAAGAGTTGGTCCTTTATCTCAGTATTATTTTAAACACCAGCAACGGTATTCTCTAGATTAGTATTAGCATACTTTCATCAATGACTCACTTTGCCACGTGGTTGACGACCGGAGCGAAGTTGGTGGGTCCGTAGAGTTGTACAGTCTTTAGACTCTGATGGTATGCTTGTAGAATCCCCTCCATTCCGTTGCAGTAGGGGTTCTCTATGTTGCCATTCTGTGAAGGAGAAAATACAAACATGTTACCTGAATTAGTTAATCAGGTTTTTTGAATGGTTCATTTCTGAAATATAATCAGGATAATATAGTGAGGGAATCGACGATGTGAGTGTAAAGGAGTAAGCATACATCGGTTTATTTTGCTCCTAGCAGAACATCTGTGCTCGCATACTCCCTAAGGACCTCACTTGTAAAACGAGAAAAAAGTGGCAGTATTACTGTTGTTTGTCCCTCTTAAGCCACCGTAGCAACAACATTGCCAGTAACACTTCCTCAAAATAGTCTGAATTAATCTAAGATAAATCAAGAAATCTGTAATTAATTTTGACGTTTTTACTCAGGAGGTGGCACGATTTTACATATAACTAAGATGTTCGGGCTTAAAAAAAAAGTTGTCATTGTGCGCTGATGATTAATGTTTTCTTTTAAATCCACAATTAGAATCCCTCAACAGCCTCATAGAGGATCTAGATAATTTTTCTAACCTCTCTGGATTAAAACCAAATTATGATACTATTGTACTATTTTACATATTGGATCACTAAAAAATAAAAATAAATGACATTACCGTGTAGTTTACCAATAAAATGGTCTGACATACTCGGTATTCATATCCCGAAAGAAAGAAATGATCTCATTCCAATACATTTTAATAGAAAGTTAGCAAAAATACATAAGATATTGCTACCATGGAAAGGAACCTTCCTATTTGTGGAAAACCCCCCCTGATTAACTCTTTAGTCATATAATAGTTGACCTATTTGCTAATGGTTTGGCCTACACCTAGCAACCAGTTTTAAAAAAAATGATATGAGCAAAAAATATTAAATTTTATTTGGAATGGCAAGCCAGACAAAATTAAAACGGGCATATTTATATAATGAATAAGGGGAAAAAGGAAGGAACTTGTCTGTCGGCCCTGAATTAAAGACCAAAACCGGTTAAAGAAAATTGTGATTAACAAAAATAAATACTGTTTCATTTAATTAAGGACCATACAGATTGTAAAATAGTTGGGAAGAGATTTTTGATGTACCGACTTCATGGCACATGGTTTATGAATTGACACGCAAAACAACATCGGATTCAAAACTTTGAATTTTTCAATTTAAATTATCATACAAAATTCTTGCAACCAAAATAATGTTATAGATATGGGGGACACAACCTTCACAGCTCTGCAGATTCTGCTGCCAGGAGGCAGAGTCATTAGATCATTTATTTTGAATTGCAAAATTTACCTGGAGCTAACGCTGCAGATTGCAATACTGGGGGATTTGAAAAATCATTGTCAATCGATCAATAATATAATAATACTTTTAGCTAAAATATTTATAATTAACTTACAATCTGTAGAACCTACGAGAATAGAAAGGTTCAGAACATTTGTGAAGCATCACAGCAAAGTTTAAAAATATATGGCAAATAAAATCCAATATGGATGAGGTTAAGAGGTAGAATGGGACGGGTTGAATGGAGCTGAAGGGTGGGACTAATAACAACAAGATAACAAAATGTTAAATAGAGTTTGTCTGTAAAATGTATTTAGGTTCAGCACTTTTGTGAAATAGCACAGTTAAAAATATATAGAAAATAGAAATCAAACTAGATGGACATCAGAAATAGTGGAAGGCCAGGACTAAAAACAAACCAAATGTAAATATTTTAAAATAGATTGTGTCCGTAAAATGTATAGCACTGTATGCATAAACTGGAAGTGGAAGCCTAGGTGTTGTTGTTCATTCGTTTACTCCAATTAGGGGAGGGGTGGTAGGTTTTGCGGCAAATAATAAAGGAACAAAAATTATATATATATATATATATATATATATAAATGTAAAGGTTCAGGGCAGTACTTCTCAAGTGAAAAAAATGTCCATGAAAACTAGTAGTCTACTGCAGAAAGAAGGGACTAGCTGCTGCACTCTCTCCTCTCTCTCGTTGAATGACAGCAAACACATCATTGAAGAATCCGGTTCACAGTTCCCACCCCTACTGTTGATCAATCAAACAGCCGAAGAAAATAACCTGCCGAACCCCTACTGTTGACCAATCACCAACGAAGGTGCGTCTACTTCGGATACCCAATTTCGACTTGCCTCAAGAAAAAAAAAATTGTGCGCAAACAGCCGAAGAAAATAACCCGCCGAACACCAAAATGAATAACAACATTCATAATATATGCACAAACTGTTTCGACTGGGAAGCATGCGACAGGCTTTAAGCTCCGCAGATAGGGATTTTGATAGAACTCCAACCTAAAACCAACATCATTCTACCTTCACTGTACAGCAAATGAGAATAGAAACCCTTGAAAGTGTGCTGGTTGGATGGTTTTCATCATATTGTCAGATGTGTGAATAATCTTAATCAGAAAGGAGGGTGAGACGGTGCGGTGGATACCCTGCCGATGGGCTGCTCACCACCATCCGCATTAACTGGCTGATTTAAGCCTAATTGATTTAAGAATCCTTAAGGCTTACAGAAGCCCATTTGCACTATAAAAGATTTAAATTAAACCTGTGTTTTAATTTATGCATGCTCGTATCTGTCACGCCCTGACCTTAGAGATCCTTTTATTTCTCTATTTGGTTAGGTCAGGGTGTGTTTAGGGTGGGCATTCTAGGTTTAATTTCTATGTTGGTCTGGTATGGTTCCCAATCAGAGGCAGCTGTCTATCGTTGTCTCTAATTGGGGACCATACAGCCTTTTCCTACTGGGTTTTTGTGGGATCTTGTTTTTGTGTAGTGCCTGTGAGCACTCCAATACTTCACGTTTCGTTTGTTTCTGTGTTGTTTTGATGAGTTTCAATAATTAAACATGTGGAACTCTACGCACGCTGCGCCTTGGTCCATTTATTCTTCCAACGATCGTGACAGAAGATCCCACCTCCCACGGACCAAGCAGCGTGCCCAGGAGGAGCAGACATCCTGGACGTGGGAGGATATATTGGACGGGACGGGATCCTGGACGTGGGAGGAAATCCTGGCTGGAAAGGATCACCTTCCATGGGAGCAGACTGAGGCAGCGAGGGAGCAACAACGACGACACCGGGGTTCGCGGCCACGACGGAAGCCCGAGAGGCAGCCTCAAAACAGTTTTTGGGGGGAGCACACGGGGTGGTTGGCAGAGCCAAGGCGGGAACCAGAACCAACTCCCTGTACTCACCGTGTGGAGTTGGTCACCGTTCAGGTGCCATGTTTTCCGGTTCTATGCACTGTGTCTCCAGTGCGCCTTCACAGCCCGGTGTGTTCTGTGCCAGCTCCCCGCACTTGTCGTGCTAAAGTGGGTATCTGTCCAGGACGGGTTGTGTCGGCTCAGCGCTCCTGGTCTCCAGTACGCCTCCAGGGTCCAGTACATCCTCCGCCGGCTCTACGCACTGTGTCCCCAGTGTGCTTTCACAGCCCAGTGCATCCTGTGCCAGCTCCCCGCACTTGCCGTGCGAAGGTGGGCTCCCCAGCGGTGCAGCAGTCTAAGGCAATGCATCTCACTTCTAGAGGTGTCACTACAGACCCTGGTTCGATTCCAGGCTGTATCACAACTGGCTGTGATTGGGAGTCCCATAGGTTGGTGCACAATTGGCCCAGCATCGTCCGGGTTAGGGTTTGGCCGGGGTAGGCCGTCATTCTAAAGAAGAATTTGTTCTTAACTGACTTGCCTAGTTAAAGGTTAAATTAAATGTCTATTTACCCCTGCAAACTGATGCTGGCACTAAGGCCGCACTCAACGAGCTGTATAAGGCCACAAGCAAACAACACATTTGCTCATCCAGAGGCGGCGCTCCTAGTGGCCAGGGACTTTAATGCAGGGAAACTTAAATCCGTTTGATCCTATTTCTACCAGCATGTTACATGTGCAACCAGAGGAAAATAAACTCTAGACCACCTTTACTCCACACACAGATACGCGCACAAAGCTTTTCCTCGCTCTACATTTGGTAAATATGACCATAACTCCTCCTGATTCCTGCATACAATAAAAAACTAAAGCGGGAAGTACCAGTGACTCGCTCAATACGAAAGTGGTCAGATGACGCAGATGCTAAGCTACAGGACTGTTTTGCTAGCATATACCGGAATATGTAGGATTCTTGCGATGGCACTGAGTAGTACACCACATCAGTCACTGGCTTCATCAATAAGTGCATCGATGACGTCATCCCCACAGTGACCATATGTACATATCCCAACCAGAAGCCATGGATCACAGGCAACATCCACACTGTACCAAAGGGTAGAGCTCCCACTTTCAAAGAGTGGTACTCTTATAAGAAATCCCGCTATGCCCTCAGACAAACCATCAAACAGGCAAAGTGTCAATAAAGGACCAAGATTGAATCGTACTACACCAGTTCTGACACTCGTCGGATGTGGCAGGGCATGCAAACTATTACGGACTACAAAGGGAAGCAAAGCTGCGAGCTGCCCAGTGACACGAGCCTTCCAGACGAGCTAAATTACTTTGATGCTCACTTCGAGGCAAGCAAAACTGAAGCATGCATGAGAGCACCAGCTGTTCACGACGTGAGCAAGATCTTTAAACAGGTTAACATCAACACCATTATCCCAGAAACCCTCACCAATTTGCATACCGCCCCAAGAGATCCACATATGATACAATCTCTATTGCACTCCACACTGCCCTTTTCCACCTGGACAAAAGGAACACCTATGTGAGAATGCTATTCATTGACTACAGCTCAGCATTCAACACCATAGTGCCCTCAAAGCTCATCATAAAGCTAAGGACCCTGGGACTAAACACCTCGCTCTGCAACTGGAACCTGGACTTCCTGACGGGCAGCCCCCAGGTGGTAAAGGTAGGAAACAACACATCTGCCACGCTGATCCTCAACACAGGGCCCCTCAGAGGTGCGTGCTCAGTCCCTCCCTGTACTCCCTGTTCACCCATGACTGCATAGTCAAGCACAACTCCAACACTACTGGTTGTATCACCGCCTGGTATGGCAACTGCTAGGCCTCCAAACGCAAGGCACGACAGAGGGCAGTGCATTTGGCCCAGTACATCTCTGGGGCCAAGATTCCTGCCATCCAGGAACTCTATACGAGGCGGTGTCAGAGGAAGGCCCTAAATATTGCCGAAGACACCAGCCACCCTAGTCATAGACTGCTCTCTCTCTGCTCCTGCACAGCAAATGGTAGCGGAGCGACAAGTCTAGGTACAAAAGGCTTCTTAACAGTTTCTACCTCCAAGCCATAAGACTGCTGAACAGCTAATCAAATGGCTACCTGGACTATTTGCATTGACCCCCCACCTATTTTTTACGCTGCTGCTACTCTCTGTTTATTATCTATGCATAGTCACTTTACCTCTACCTACATGTACATATTACAATTACCTCGACTATCCTGTGCCCCTTCACATTGACTGTACCGGTACCCCCTGTATGTAGCCCTGAGGCCCCTGTGTTGAGAATCAGCGTGGGGGAGACCTGTCAGGAAGTCCAGGCTCCAGTTGCAGAGAGAGGTGTTTAGTCCCAGGGTTTATAGCTTAAGTGATGAGCTTTGCGGGCACTATGGTGTTGAACGATGAGCTGTAGTCAATGACTAGCATTCTCACGTAGGTGTTCCGTAGGTGTTACAGGATAATTAACTGGGGGGAACTCATTGGAAATCAGATAACACCCAGCTGTGTCTGTTGTGTGTGTGTGTGTGCGCATGTGTGTGTGTGTGGGGTTTTTGGGTGTGTGGGTTGTGTGTGCAGTCGTATGATGATGATGATAGATAGTTACCAACGGGAACTCATGGGAGACTTGTCCATCAGGGGGCAGCTTGGCTCCGAACCCCAGAGCAGGGAACATCTTATCACTGTCATAGTCCTGAATGATCTCTCCTACAGCCTTCAGGGCCATGGCGTATGCATTCATCTGGTACGGGTTCATGTAGTGGAGGGAGGTGGACTGGGACGGGTTACCTAGGGAGGGTCAGAGGTTAGAGGTGAGTGATGCAGCATACTGGACTGAAGACTCTCACAGTGAGACATCCAAGACCAGCAACATGGAAACTCAGTCTTAATTCAGTAAAGCTAACACAGTCAGTAAAGCTAACGCAGTCAGTAAAGTTAACGCAGTCAGTAAAGTTAACGCAGTCAGTAAAGCTAGCACAGTCAGTAAAGCTAACACAGTCAGTAAAGCTAACACAGTCAGTAAAGCTAACACAGTAATGGTATTGTAGTGTGATTTTCAATAGCTTTGTAAATGGGATGGCATTGGGATTGCATTTTTCATTATAGACTGTGTTTGGTGAAACCACAACGTTACCCAGTCTTTTGTCATAAATTGCTAAGAGCGGAGTGTAGTAGAAAGGTACCAGCCCTCACCATTGGATGCAGTGAAATCAATGGCCACCGTGAAGTGAATCTGGGTTCTGGGAGAAAAATAACAGAGAGAAGAAGATTGATATTAGAGAACTGTTGTCTGCTGGTGTTTCATTTCATAATTATGTTGAGCTAGTGTTGCCCACCTTGACTAGCTAAACAACCACTCTGTGTGTTTCTCAATATGCATACAACCGCGCTTCAAACTCTTATACTCTGACGATGTTCACTTGAGTACGTTCTTGTGAGGACAAGAGTGTGGACAATGTACAAAACATTCCATTTGAGAAGCACTCACACTTCCCCTTACGCTGCTCCTGCCCATTCACTGAGCCTTCTTCCAGCCAGGACAATGGCAATAATAGAGACCAAAACAACATATACACAAAGCAAAACGTTTTACTTTATAACTATTAGCTAGCTATATGTGAATTGTAATAATGTAGCTAACCAGATTGTTTAACAGGCAAAAATGTCTTAAACTGAATATTATGAAAGATAGATGTGAATTCTTTGTGGGTAATTGGCTTGCTAGCAGTGCTCCGTAGTGGCGCTGCTGTCTAAGGAACAGTATCGCAGCTGCACTTGTGGGTAGTGTGCACATAGCCTGTCTTCTCTTGAGAGCCAGGTCTGCCTACGGCAGCCTTTCTCAATAGCAAGGCTATGCTCACTGAGTCTGTACATAGTCAAAGCTTTCTTTAAGTTTGGGTCAGTGACAGCGGTCAGGTATTCTGCCACTGTGTACTCTGTTTAGGGCCAAATAGCTTTCTAGTTTGCTCTGTTTTTTGTTGTTGACTCTTTCCAATTGTAACGACGTTCGTCTGTAGAAGGAGAAGCGGACCAAAAAGCAGCGTGGTGGTTACTCATGTTCTTTAATGGAAAATGAACGATACATGAAATAACTTAAATCTACAAAACAACAAACGGAACGTGAAAAACCTATACAGCCTATCCTGTGACAACAAACACAGGGACAGGAACAATCACCCACAAACACACAGTGAAACCCAGGCTACCTAAGTATGATTCTCAATCAGAGACAACTAATGACACCTGCCTCTGATTGAGAACCATACTAGGCCGAAACAAAGAAATGCCCCAAAACATAGAAAAACAAACATAGACTGCCCACCCAACTCACGCCCTGACCATACAAACTACATACAAAACAAAGGAAATAGAGGTCAGAACGTGACAGTCCCCCCCCAAAGGTGCGGACTCCGGCCGCAAAACCTTGACCTATAGGGGAGGGTCTGGGTGGGCGTCTGTCCGCGGTGGCGGCTCTGGCGCGGGACGCGGACCCCACTTCACCATTGTCTTAGTCCGCCTTATTGTCCGCCTCCGTGGCTTTCTCACCATGGCCACCCTTCTCAATGACCCCACTGGACAGAGGTGGGGCAGCTCGGGACCGAGGTGGGGCTGCTCGGGATCGAGGTGGGGCTGCTCGGGACAGAGGGGCAGCTGCTCGGGACAGAGGGGCAGCTGCTCGGGACAGAGGGGCAGCTGCTCGGGACAGAGGGGCTCTGGCGGCCCCTGGCTGACTGGCGGCACTGGCGGCCCCTGGCTGACTGGCGGCCCCTGGTTGACTGGCGGCCCCTGGCTGACTGGCGGCACTGGCGGCCCCTGGCAGATGGGCGGCACTGGCGGCCCCTGGCAGACGGGCGGCACTGGCGGCCCCTGGCAGACGGGCGGCTCAGGCGGCGCTGGGCAGACGGGCGGCTCAGGCGGCGCTGGGCAGACGGGCGGCACTGGCGGCGCTGGGCAGACGGGCGGCACTGGCGGCGCTGGGCAGACGGGAGGCACTGGCGGCGCTGGGCAGACGGGAAGCTCAGATGGCGCTGGGCTGAGTAGCTCTCGTAGCGCCGAACAGGCGGGAGACTCCGGCAGCGCTGGAGAGGAGGAAGGCTCTGGTAGCGCTGGAGAGGAGGGAGCCCCTGTAAGGATGGGCCGGAGAGACAGCCTGGTGCGGGGAGCTGCCACCGGAGGGCTGGTGCGTGGAGGTGGTGACGGATAGACCGGGCCGTGCAGGCACACTGGAGCTCTTGAGCACCGAGCCTGCCCAACCTTACCCGGTTGAATGGTCCCGGTCGCCCTGCCAGTGCGGCGAGGTGGAATAGCCCGCACTGGGCTATGCAGGCGAACCGGGGACACCGTGAGCAAGGCTGGTGCCATGTAAGCCGGCCCAAGGAGACCAGATGCGTAGAGCCGGCTTCATGGCACTTGGCTCGATGCCCACTCTAGCCCGGCCGATATGCGGAGCTGGAATGTACCGCACCGGGCTGTGCACCCGCACTGGGGACACCGTGCGCTCCACGGCATAACACGGTGCCTGCCCGGTCTCTCTAGCCCCCCGGTAACCACAGGAAGTTGGCTCAGGTCTCCTACCTGGCGTAGCCATACTCCCCCCAAGACATTTTTGGGGCTGACTCTCAGGCTTCCATCCACGACGCCGCGCTGCCTCCTCATACCGGCGCCTCTCCGCTTTCGCCGCCTCCGGTTCTTCCTTAGGGCGGCGATATTCTCCTGGCTGAGCCCAGGGTCCTTTACCATCCAAATCTTCCTCCCATGTCCATTTCTACAAATAGTGCAGCCTCTCCCACTGCTGCTGCTGCTGCTCCTGTTGCTGCTGCTTCTCCTGCTGCTCCTCTTGCCGTTGCCCGTTACCACGCCGCTTGGTCCTGTTGTGGTGGGTGATTCTGTAACGTTCGTCTGTAGAAGGAGAAGCGGACCAAAAAGCAGCGTGGTGGTTACTCATGTTTCTTTAATGGAAATATTAATGAACGATACATGAAATAACTTAAATCTACAAAACAACAAACGGACCGTGAAAAACCTATACAGCCTATCCTGTGACAACAAACACAGGGACAGGAACAATCACCCACAAACACACAGTGAAACCCAGGCTACCTAAGTATGATTCTCAATCAGAGACAACTAATGACACCTGCCTCTGATTGAGAACCATATTAGGCCGAAACAAAGAAATGCCCCAAAACATAGAAAAACAAACATAGACTGCCCACCCAACTCACGCCCTGACCATACAAACTACATACAAAACAAAGGAAATAGAGGTCAGAACGTGACACCAATGTGTCAAGTAATTATCTTTTTGCTTTCTAATGATTTGGTTGGGTCTAATTGTGTTGCTGTCCTTGGGCTCTGTGGGGTCTGTTAGTGTTTGTGAACAGAGCCCCAGGACCAGTTTGCTTAGGGGACTCTTCTTCAGGTTCATCTCTCTGTAGGTGATGGCTTTGCTATGGAAGGTTTGGGAATCACTTCCTTTTAGGTGGTTTTTGAATTTAACTGCTCTTTTCTGGATTTTGATAATTAGCAGGTGTGTTGGCCTTATTCTGCTCTGCAAGCATTATTTGTTTTTTTACTTTGTACACTGATAATATTTCTGCAGAATTCTTCATGCAGAGTCTCAATTTGGTATTTGTCCCATTTTGGGACATTGTTTTCACTGGGGAAATGTATGAGCCAACTATTAATGATAATGTAGAGGATTTTCCCATGGTTGCTGTTGACGCATATCCCACGGTAGTTATTGGGGTCAAATTTTTCTCTACTTTTGTGGATTGGGGTGATCAGTTCTTGGTTCCAAATATTGGGGAAGATTCCTCTCTCTCTCTCAATCTCTCTCTCCATCTCTCTGTTCTACTTCTCTCTCTCTTTTTCCCTCCCAACCTCTCTCTATCTCACTGTTCCACCTCTCTTTTTCTATTCACCTCTATGTTACACCTCTCTCTCCCTCCCCCTCTCTCTCTCTCTCTCTCTCCACATCTCTGTTCTACCTTTCTCATGCTCTCTTTGTTCCTCTCTCTCCCTGCTGTTCTCTCCATCTCTCTCTCTCTCTCCCTCCCTCCCCCCTCTCTCTCTCTCCCTCATCCTCTCTCTCTGCTCTCTCTCTCTGCCTGTCCTCTCTCTGCTCTCTCTCTCTGCTCTCTCTCTCTGCTCTCTCTCTCTGCCTGTCCTCTCTCTGCCTGTCCTCTCTCTGCTCTCTCTCTCTGCCTGTCCTCTCTCTATCTCCCCCCTCTTTCTTTCTCTCTCTATCTCTCTCTCCCTCCTCCCCTCTCTTTCTCTGTCTCTCTCGCTCCACATCTCTGTTCTACCTTTTTCTCGCTCTCTTTGTTTCTCTCTCTCCCTGCTGTTCTCTCCAGCTCTCTCTCCTACAAAGTTACCGTTATATCCCGTTGGATCGGCTTAAATACATAATCCTCCCCATCTGTCCGGGAGACCACCGCAATTACCCAGAGGCCATCACTTCGCTCTCTGCCCCAGCTCTCACCTGGGAGAGGAGCACAGACCAAACCGACCAAACTGACCCAACCTCCTTTCCTGCTCAAGCGAGGAGACTTCTCAAAAATTAAGGTAGATTTTTTATTTTTTTCCCTTGTCTCCCAGCAGTATAGGACAAATTAATTCACATTCACAGCAGCAGCCGGTCTGGTTTCCAAGCCCAGTTAGGCAGCAAGTCAGTCATGTTCAACCCCGTCTGAGGCCCACTACTGTGGAATATTAACATCATCAATTTTAAATTCAGTCCTGTGCTAGTCATCTCTGTCCCCATTGTATTTTTCCCACAGTGAATAATCATGCATGACCATTTAGGCTGTCAGCAATATACAAACAGCATCACAAACATCTAGGAAAACCTAGAAAACAAATTCCCCAAATGGTTTATTATAACTTGGGGAGGCAGGGTAGCCTAGTGGTTAGCGTGTTGTACTAGTAACCAAAAGGTTGCAAGTTCATATCCCTGTAGCTGATAAGGTACAAATCTGTTGTTCTGCCCCTGAACAGGCAGTTAACCCACTGTTCCTAGGCTTTCATTGAAAATAAGAATTTGTTCTTAACTGACTTGCCTAGTTAAATAAATAAATCAGCTGAGAGAGGTGAAAGTACTCATGATTTGACAGGAAAGTAAGTGTCCATAATGAGAGACAAGGGATTAGTGCTACATAACATTGTATTGAAGCTACACTGACAAAAACCTAACAAGTGTGCAGAATTTGATTTAATAATTTCAGTATCTCACTACGTATGTCATTATTATCTGAATTCAGCAGTAACTCTGTCCGTATATTATGTATTCTGGTTAATAAACTTGGATTCCTTTCGCATAAAGTATGTCTATCTGTAAACAGCATCACACACGCTTAACAAAGCACTAAGTCATATATTATTCATGAGAAAGGCAACCAAGGATGAGATGACAACCAAGGACCTTGAAACAAAGGAAAATAACTGAAAATTGAGGGAAAACGACTCCATCTAAATTTCCAAATTCATTCCCTTAGGGGTTAGACTTTAGCTACTGTAGTTTGTGCCTCTTCTATGGTGATCAACAGTGATTGGCTCTCCGCATATAGCCTGCTTACCATTGTTAGTACTGTGCAGTCTGATCTAATCAGGCTACTCCTCTGATTTCCACCGAGAGGAAGTAGCTGTCCCAGGTGCTTAGTCCCTAGTCCGTAGACCCTAGGCTATAGTTCCTAGTCCCTAGTCCGTAGACCCTAGTTCCTAATCCCTAGTCCGTAGATCCTAGTCCCTAGTCCGTAGACCCTAAACCTTAGTCCCTAGACCCTAGTTCCTAGACCCTAGTCCCTAGTCCATAGACCCTAGTCCCTAGTCCGTAGATCCTAGACCCTAGTTCCTAGACCCTAGTCCGTAGACCCTAGTCCGTAGACCCTAGTCCGTAGACCCTAAACCTTAGTCCCTAGTCCGTAGACCCTAGTCCCTGGTCCGTAGACCCTAGTCCGTAGACCCTAAACCCTAGTCCCTAGTCCGTAGACCCTAGACCCTAGTTCCTAGACCCTAGTCCATAGTCCGTAGACCCTAAACCCTAGTCCCTAGTCTGTATACCCTAGTTCCTAGACCCTAGTCCGTAGATCCTAGACCATAGACCCTAAACCCTAGTACCTAGCCCGTAGACCTTAGTCCGTAGACCCTAGTCCGTAAACCCTAAACCCTAGTCCCTAGTCCGTAGGCCCTATTCCCTAGTCCGTAGACCCTAGACCCTAGTTCCTAGACCCTAGTCCATAGTCCGTAGACCCTAAACCCTAGTCCCTAGTCCGTATACCCCAGTTCCTAGTTCCTAGACCCTAGTTCCTAGACCCTAGTCCGTAGATCCTAGACCCTAGCTCCTAGACCCTAGTTCCTAGTTCCTAGACCCTGGTACCTAGTCCGTAGACCCTAGTCCCTAGTCCGTAGACCCTAGTCCATAGACCCTAAACCCTAGTACCTAGCCCGTAGACCTTAGTCCGTAGACCCTAGTCCGTAGACCCTAAACCCTAGTCCCTAGTCCGTAGACCCTATTCCCTAGTCCGTAGACCCTAGACCCTAGTTCCTAGACCCTAGTCCATAGTCCATAGACCCTAAACCCTAGTCCCTAGTCCGTATACCCCAGTTCCTAGTTCCTAGACCCTAGTTCCTAGACCCTAGTCCGTAGATCCTAGACCCTAGCTCCTAGACCCTAGTTCCTAGTTCCTAGACCCTAGTACCTAGTCCGTAGACCCTAGTCCCTAGTCCGTAGACCCTAGTCCGTAGACCCTAAACCCCAGTACCTAGTCCGTAGACCCTAAACCCTAGTCCCTAGTCCGTAGACCCTAGTCCGTAGACCCTAGTACCTAGTCCGTAGACCCTAGCCCCTAGTCCGTAGACCCTAGTCCGTAGACCCTAAACCCCAGTACCTAGTCCGTAGACCCTAGTCCGTAGACCCTAAACCCTAGTCCCTAGTCCGTAGACCCTAGTCCCTAGTCCGTAGACCCTAGTCCGTAGACCCTAAACCCTAGTACCTAGTCCGTAGACCCTAGTCCGTAGACCCTAAACCCTAGTTCCTAGTCCATAGACCCTAGTTCCTAGTTCCTAGACCAAGGGTGGGGCAAAGTACGGCACACCGGGCACTTCAATCCAGCCAGAGAGACATTTTTAAAATGTATTAAATATTATAATATTTGAGTTACAATTTTTGGCCTAAAATTACTCATTCCATGATATACAAACAGCCTCCGATAGATAGCTCTGTGGCCTGGCAGCAGGCTCTGTATTTGGGCCTACAGTCAGATTCAAAATGTGCTCAGTCCTCATAGCCACTTCATTGCTTGATAACTTTTGACATGCAAAACGAGTGCTGCAAAAATGAGAAAAGTGGACTCTGAATGTCGTGTGTTTACTAATATTGGACATATGGCGGTATGTCTGATATGCCAAGAAAGTGTTGCCGTTTTTAAGGAATATAATCTCAATTGTCATTTTTCAAGCAAACATGTTAACTACGCTAGCAATCTGTCCTCTCAGGAAAAGGAGAAGGAAGGCCTCAAAACCAACAAAATAAGTTGACTAAACGGTGCTCTACTCAAGAGTCCGTAACTAAGGCAAGCTACGTAGTGGCACATCAAATGGTAAAATAGCATAGCTAGCATACGGGCAAGGGGGCTTAACCATTGTCAGTTCATTCAGCTGTTCAATGGACTTGTTATACCATTCAAATGTGTGTTGGCTAAGCCTGGGGAAAGTCTTTGGCCGTGTGTGGGAACAGAGGGGAGATAGGTATGTTCTTTGATACGGTTCGTAAAAGCTGACGACTTCTCTGAGTTGAAAGACAGACCGGCTGGGCGACTTTACTTTCGGCGTGGACGTATTGGCGCATCTGAATGATCTGAATGTGAAACTGCGAAGGAAATGGTGTTTTTGTGCATGAACTGTATTCCAGCGTGATAAGCATTCAAGACCAAACTTATATTGTTCTCCAGACAAATGAGCAGCCGGTCTCTTGCTCATTTTCCAACACTGGGCCTCACTGAACTCGCCCATATCGCAGTGCCGCACTGAGACAAACAGTAGCACTTTGATGGATCTGAATATTTTCCCGCCTCTTCTCAGACTTCACCCAAGATTGAGACTGAGCTGGAGCTTGTATCACGGCCCCTTTGTCTTTCGACAGTGAGAAAGCACCGCCAGACACACAATTGGCGCTCATCGCTCATCGACATCCAACGTGACAGCGCTTTGAAGGAGGGGTACAAAACGGCAACAATAGACCAGTTCTACGGCTCCCTGAATGAAACAAAGTTTCCAAATATTAAAAAGCTTATTTTATTCGGGTCCACGTAACGTATGTGTGTGAACAAACGTTCTCAGTCATGAATTACCACAAATCCCATCACAGGTCAAATTTAACAAATGACCACTTGTCAGCTGTTCTGAGAATCTCTACATCAAAGATGTCACCAGACTTTGAAGCTCTTGCCAAGAGAGGTGACCAGACCCAGTGTTCACATTAAGACTCGAACAACCATGACTGGGGTAGGCAAGGACTGTGCTTTTTCATGGTGATGGTTGTGCAGTGAGAATTACCCAGCGATGCACTTGGATACAGGTCATTTGTCCCCATACATGTGACAATGAACACTTTTTCAGTCAGATTTGGGCTGAGGTGATTGGATAACTGTAAATATGGCTCACAATGGTGATGAGAATTGTTCCTTAATATGCTTTCAAAAACAGACCCTTCCAAATGAAGCAGATTCTCTTACCATATGTTTCACTCAAATTTAAGAAGTTATTTTTTACACATCTGCTGTTACGTTTTGCATGTCTCCAGTCATATAAAATATACATATTTTTAAAGTTTTCATATTGTACTTTACAGCAGTATAGATGCAGGATCTGTGTTTTTGACTGTGTCTGTGATGTTATAACTTATGTACATTTTGTGATCATTTTGTGAAAAATGTGTTCACGAAAAACAAGGGCAGAGATGGTACAAAGGTAGAATTGTTCTGCAAGCATATGTACACCTACAGTACACTAGTAGTTGCGTGTCAATGTTAAAATGAATAAAAGCTTCACGTTTTGTCACGAATATGGTATATGGCCCTTCACTTGGTTGCAAAAGCTCAATGTGGCCCCTGAGCCAAAAGGTTTGCCCACCCCTGCCCTACTCCCTAGAACCTAGTCCCTAGACCCTCATCCCTACTCCCTAGTCCCTATACCCTAGTCCCTAGACCCTCATCCCTAGTCTCTAGAACCTAGACTGTAGACCCTAGTCTCTAGACCCTAGACTGTAGACCCTAGTCTCTAGACCCTAGACTGTAGACCCTAGTCCCTATACCCTATTCCCTAGACCCTCATCCCTACTCCCTACTCCCTATACCCTAGTCCCTAGACCCTCATCCCTAGTCCCTAGTCTCTAGACCCTAGACTGTAGACCCTAGTCCCTAGTCTCTAGACCCTAGTCCCTAGACCCTCATCCCTAGTCTCTAGACCCTAGACTGTAGACCCTAGTCCCTAGACCCTCATCCCTACTCCCTAGTCCCTAGACCCTCATCCCTAGTCTCTAGACCCTAGACTGTAGACCCTAGTCCCTAGCTCATGAATCTTTATTAAGTTAGTTAGAGCTCTGGCTGTTCAGCTGACAGATGGCAATGCCTCCCCATGATAATACTACCCCATGGAACTCAGTTGATTCCCTAAATTAGCTCAGACATACGGATGTCTTTCACAGAAAAAGCAAGGCGTGAGTTGAATTCACTAGGCTAGGGCCTCATTCAACCCATTAGTAAAGTATAGGCTATCCCCTGACTTGCCTGTTGTAATTTCCTACAGACTCCTTCCTCACAGATTGGTTATATTGTTTTGTATGTTTAGATTTGTCTTTTTCTCTCGACCTCTCTCTTTCAGCCATTTCCTTTCCACTATCCATTGTTTTCATCTTCAAATATAAGTGCTGCTGTTGTTTCCCAAAGGTTTCTTGGTATACCAATGCCCTGGACTAGAGTAAACCTTAGCAATCTCACACACTTTTCATAGAACCGAATTGCTGTTCTTGCTTCTAGGCTAAATGAAAAGGGCCAATGGTATATAAAGTATGTTCATGCTACGGCAACGGCAAGGACCCAGAGGAACGCAAATAGAAACCACATATCACTTAGATGCTAATCACACAATTTATAGCAATGAACATTCTCTCTCTCCCTCTGTTTCTCTCTTTCCCTCTGGGTGACAAAAACACATGTATAATAAAACACCATTACAAGACAACCACATGCACAGACCAACTACACACATAACGCAATTGCAGAGCAAACCAGTATCAATCATTGTGTGATATCATTCTTACAACCCTGTATTTTCATATAATACTATAATATCAAATAACAAATCATGTTGTATTTAGGCTTCATCCCCAGTGTTTGTTTATTTAATTTTAAAGTGGAACTGACAGCATTTTAACAACATTAAATCTTATTAAAATCTGTTCATTTACACCCCCAGGAAGAATATGACAATTTAAAAAAAAATATTTTCTGACAAGCGAGCACTTAGATATGGTCTTTTTCATAAGTTCCTAGAATGTTTTGTAGCGACGTATACCAAGTCATTTGTGAAAATTCTATAGCAATATAGAGTGGGGAAAGGGGCCGTGCTTTTGGAGAATTAATAGCCACTGCAGCAAATAAAACCTAATACAAATATCTGTCCCATCCAGGACCAGAGTCTACGCAGACCGGTGTGCTATAGCCAATCAGAGCTACAGTAGGCCTTTATGCAAACAAGACATTTGCAAGCACAGGCCTGTCATCAATCACTTTGAACTGGACTGTGTGTTTACAGGCAGTAGGGCCTGTCATCATTCACTATGAACTGGACTGTGTGTTTACAGGCAGTAGGACCTGTCATCATTCACTATGAACTGGACTGTGTGTTTACAGGCAGTAGGGCCTGTCATCATTCACTTTGAACTGGACTGTGTGTTTACAGGTCAGTAGCAACAGCGTGACTTTAGATCATTAGAACACATTCGCTAAAAGCCACAAAATACACCTGAATGGATTTCTGTAGATACTGTTTGTAAATACCACGGGAGTCCTCTTATATTTGTGAACTTTACAGTCCTATTGATGAAACAACCATGAAAAGGTAGGTTATCTCTTATGCACATCAACAACAAAAGAGCAACAACTAATGCTAGCAAGACCAAGATTAGCTAAAATCCAACAAAGGAACATTAGATAAATCCCCCCCAAAAATGTCAGCTAGTTGGCCGTCAAAATTGCACTGATAAAATGGGGAATTGTAGCCTACTCATCCGTCTGTGTGTGTAATGAACACGATGGGAGACAGAGAGCTGGTTTCAAGCACAGGGTGCACTAGGTGTTTATTTGTAAAGGACCACAGGAGGAGGCAGGTAGCTGGGTCCAGGGGCAGGCAGAAGGTCATATACAGGAGGAGGCAGGTAGCTGGGTCCAGGGGCAGGCAGAAGGTCATATACAGGAGGAGGCAGGTAGCTGGGTCCAGGGGCAGACAGAAGGTCATATACAGGAGGAGGCAGGTAGCTGGGTCTAGGGGCAGGCAGAAGGTCATACACAGGAGGAGGCAGGTAGCTGGGTCCAGGGGCAGGCAGAAGGTCATATACAGGAGGAGGCAGGTAGCTGGGTCTAGGGGCAGGCAGAAGGTCATACACAGGAGGAGGCAGGTAGCTGGGTCCAGGGACAGGCAGAAGGTCATACACAGGAGGAGACAGGTAGCTGGGTCCAGGGGCAGGCAGAAGGTCATACACAGGAGGAGACAGGTAGCTGGGTCCAGGGGCAGGCAGAAGGTCATACACAGGAGGAGACAGGTTGCTGGGTCCAGGGGCAGGCAGAAGGTCATACACAGGAGGAGACAGGTTGCTGGGTCCAGGGGCAGGCAGAAGGTCATACACAGGAGGAGACAGGTTGCTGGGTCCAGGGGCAGGCAGAAGGTCATACACAGGAGGAGACAGGTTGCTGGGTCCAGGGGCAGGCAGAAGGTCATACACAGGAGGAGACAGGTTGCTGGGTCCAGGGGCAGGCAGAAGGTCATACACAGAGGGTCCAAAAAGGCAACAGTACAGGCAGGGAAAAGGCTAGTAACGTCGCCCGGGAGATCAGGCAATAGGTAGATAACAGGAAATCCGATAGGCTAAAGTACAGGCAGGGAATAGGCAAAAGGCGTGGTTAGTGAGGCAGGCAAAAACTATCGTACACGGGAGGATTAAGTTACGGGGAAACACAGAGCTCCTAATAGAAGTGTGTCACAAAACAAACAATACCTCACAATGAAAAGAACTGAACTAACATTGATCATGCATTCATCTATTCTGCCAACAATGCCTTAGTGTACGTTATGGAATGTTGAGTCAAATAGAACACATTTTTAAAACCGCTAATGAAGTTGATTTTGTAGCATAAACTGGGAATTTGATACTTTTGACTGATATTATGATTGTTTGTTTGTTTGATATCTGCAAAATAGTTAAAACGCTGTCAGTTCCACTTTAACCACTAAGGCCAGAGGTGGTGTGGCATATGGTCAATATACCACGGATAAGGGCTGTTCTTAGGCATGACGCAACGTGAACCCCCGAGGTGCGTTAATGCTATTATAAACTGGTTACCAACATAATTAGAAGAGTTAACAAGTAGTTTTGCTTCATACCTGTGGTATATTATCACATATACCACAGCTTTTAGCCAATCAGCACCCAGGAGCCAAACTACCCAGTTTACAAAATGAAATAGATCATTTAGGCTTCATCCCCAAAACTGTCCCCATAGGAGAACACTTTGAAGAACCCTTTTTGGTTCCAGGTAGAACCCCTTTGGTTTCAAGTAGAACCCATTCGGGTTCCATGTAGAACCCTTTTCTACAGAGGGTTCTACATGGAACACAAAAGGGTTATTTCTTACCTAGAACCAAAAAGGGTTTTCGTATGTGTCACGTTCTGACCTCTATTTCCGTTGTTTTGTATTTATTTAGTATGGTCAGGGCGTGAGTTGGGTGGGCAGTCTATGTTTGTTTTTCTATGTTTTGGGGCATTTCTATGTTTTCGGCCTAGTATGGTTCTCAATCAGAGGCAGGTGTCATTAGTTGTCTCTGATTGAGAATCATACTTAGGTAACCTGGGTTTCACTGTGTGTTTGTGGGTGATTGTTCCTGTCACTGTGTTTGTTGTCACAGGATAGGCTGTATAGGTTTTTCACATTCCGTTTGTTGTTTTGTAGATGCAAGTTATTTCATGTATCGTTCATTTTCCATTAAAGAACATGAGTAACCACCACGCTGCTTTTTGGTCCGCTTCTCCTTCTACAGACGAACGTCGTTACAGAATCACCCACCACAACAGGACCAAGCAGCGTGGTAACGGGCAACAGCAACAGCAGCAGCAGGAGAAGGAACAGAGGCAGCAGCAGCAGGAACAGCAACAGCGAGATCAGGATTTTGGGACATGGGAGCAGAATCTGGACTACACAACTTTGGAGGAGATAGACAGGTGGGCGGTCGACCCAGGGAGAGTGCCGGAGCCCGCCTGGGATTCGATGGAACAGTGCGCAGAAGGTTACAGGAGAATGAGGTTGGCGACGCAAGCATGGCGGCGCGGACGGAAGCCCGAGAGTCAGCCCCAAAAATGTATTGGGGGGAGGCACAGGGGGAGTGTGGCAGAGTCAGGAGTCAGACCTGAGCCAACTCCCCCCGTTTATCGTGAGGAGCCAAGGAGGAGCTCAG
The DNA here is from genome assembly GCF_045791955.1 of Oncorhynchus clarkii lewisi. NCBI lineage: Eukaryota > Metazoa > Chordata > Actinopteri > Salmoniformes > Salmonidae > Oncorhynchus > Oncorhynchus clarkii. Next base: position 68,877,393 of record NC_092162.1, read on the forward strand.
AACCAGAGCTGGTGTTGGAGGTGAGCGAAGCAGAGACTGTGAAGGAGTTAATGGGGAAATTGGAGGAGAGAGATATGAGGGAATTGCTGGTTTGGTGCATGAGGCACGACATTTGCCCGACGGAGCGTGTCAGGGATTTATTGGCACCGGGGTCAGCTCTCCATACTCATCCTGAGGTGCGTGCGAGGGGTCTGGTGAAGACTGCCAGCCTCACGCACCAGGCCTCCTGTGCATCTCCCTAGCCTTGCACGTCCTGTGCCATCTCAGCACTACAGTGCTCCTAGCAGTGCTAACTGTGGCGGGCGTGGTGCTGGTCAGGCACCGTGTTATGCAGTTGTTCGCACGGTGTCCCCAGTACGCGTGCTTAGCCCGGTGCGCTACATCCCAGCTCCCCACATCTGCCGGGCTAGGGTGAAGATCCAGCCAGGGCGGTTGGTGCCAGCCCTGCTCTCAAGATCTCTAGTACGCCTTCACGGTCCGGTCTATCCGTCACCACCTCCACGCACCAGCCCTCCGGTGGCAGCACCCCGTACCAGGCTGTCTCTCCGGCCCATCCTTACAGGGGCTCCCTCCTCTCCAGCGTGCCGGAGTCTCCCGCCTCTCCGGCGCTACCAGAGCCTTCTTCCTGTCCAGCGCTGCCGGAGTCCCCCGCCTGTTCGGCGCTACGAGAGCTACTCAGTCCGGCGCTTCCAGAGCCTTCCTCCTCTCCAGCGCTGCCGGAGTCTCCCGCCTGTTCGGCGCTACGAGAGCTACTCAGTCCAGCGCCAGCTGAGCTTCCCGTCTGCCCAGCGCTAGCTGAGCCTCCCGTCTGCCCAGCGGCGCCAGCGCCGTCCGTCTTCCCAGCGCCGCCAGTGCCGTCCGTCTGCCCAGCGCCGCCAGTGCCGCCCGTCTGCCAGGAGCCGCCAGTGCCGCCCGTCTGCCAGGAGCCGCCAGTGCCGCCCGTCAGCCAGGGGCCGCCAGTGCCGCCCGTCAGCCAGGGGCCGCCAGTGCCGCCCGTCAGCCAGGGGCCGCCAGTGCCGCCCGTCAGACAGGGGCCGCCAGTGCCGCCAGGCAACCAGGGGCCGCCAGTGCCGCCAGTCAGCCAGGGGCCGCCAGTGCCGCCAGTCAGCCAGGGGCCGCCAGTGCCGCCAGTAAGCCAGGGGCCGCCAGTAAGCCAGGGGCCGCCAGTGCCGCCAGTCAGCCAAGGGCCGCCAGGGGCCGCCAGTCAGCCAGGGGCCGCCAGTAAGCCAGGGGCCGCCAGTGCCGCCAGTAAGCCAGGGGCCGCCAGTGCCGCCAGTCAGCCAGGGGCCGCCAGTAAGCCAGGGGCCGCCAGTAAGCCAGGGGCCGCCAGTGCCGCCAGTAAGCCAGGGGCCGCCAGTGCCGCCAGTCAGCCAGGGGCCGCCAGTAAGCCAGGGGCCACCCGAGCAGCTGCCGCCCCTCTGTCCCGAGCAGCTGCCGCCCCTCTGTCCCGAGCAGCTGCCCCTCTGCCCCGAGCAGCTGCTTCACCTCTGTCTCGAGCTGCCCCTCTGTCCCAAGCAGCCCCTCTGTCCAGTGGGGTCATTGAGAGGGGTGGTCATGGTGAGTAAGCCACGCAGGCGGACAATAAGGCGGACTTGGTGTAGAGCCGCCACCGCGGACAGACGCCCACCCAGACCCTCCCCTATAGGTCAAGGTTTTGCGGCCGGAGTCCGCACCTTTGTCAGGGTTGTTTTGTATTTTAGTATGGTCAGGGCGTGAGTTGGGTGGGCAGTCTATGTTTGTTTTTCTATGTTTTGGGGCATTTCTATGTTTTCGGCCTAGTATGGTTCTCAATCAGAGGCAGGTGTCATTAGTTGTCTCTGATTGAGAATCATACTTAGGTAGCCTGGGTTTCACTGTGTGTTTGTGGGTGATTGTTCCTGTCACTGTGTTTGTTGTCACAGGATAGGCTGTATAGGTTTTTCCACATTCCGTTTGTTGTTTTGTAGATTTAAGTTATTTCATGTATCGTTCATTTTCCATTAAAGAACATGAGTAACCACCACGCTGCTTTTTGGTCCGCTTCTCCTTCTACAGACGAACGTCGTTACAGTATGGGGACATCCGAAGAACCCTTTTTGAACCCCCTTTTTCTAAGAGTGCAGTGTGTTCATTCAACATGAGATACATTGACTTCCACCCCCATTCCACTGACAACCTTAACCAGAACCAAATGAAAAATCTAATCTGTGGTAAAAAAAAAAGGCTATATCATGCCTTTTCACTTAATCCGCAGACTATATTTCGCTCCATCTATTTAAACATTAAATAAGAGACTTAAATACAACAGAAATTTTAAATAATCCATTCCTCCAGGCGAGATTTTATTAATTAAAAAAAATATTTAATTCAAAAGAAGAAACATTCAATAAAAAGGGTAATGGAAGACGATAATTCTCTCTGAGGCAGTGTGTGTGTGAGAGTGTGTGTACGTCTGGCGCAAGTGTGTGTGACTTAATGACCCCTATTATAATCCACATATCACTTCAACATTAATCAAAAACCTATCAAACTCCCAGAATTATCACATGGGATCTGTGGCCCCGGGAAAGAGAAATCACCTCTTATCCTCTAAGAGCCCATAAATCATACTAAATTGATCAAAGTCAATGTGTTTGGTTGCCTGTTAGTACGTGAGTGGTTTTTGTGAGTCTAAACACACAGGAGACTGAAAGGAATCCAAAGCAACCGTAGTGTCATCAATATCCACTTTAACAGTCTGCTTCTTGTAGTGTAGCGTGGTGAGTCCTATTCACTCACTCACATAGTAAAAGGCTACTAGATAAATACAGGATTTGTAAAGCACAGGACTAGTGGTTGAGTCTTAGATACTAGTGGTCAGCATAGGTAGTCTGAATCCCAAATCAACTCTTGCCTCTACCTCCTAGACACTTAGCGGTAGAGGTACATCTGAGAGGATTGGATAGGTCGAAGCACAATGGTGATAGCTTAATCTTGCCATTTGATAGGCCAGATGGAGTTGTTGTCAGATGGAGTATGTCTGTCTCTTGACATATTTAGTTCTGGGTGCCGAGAGAGATTACCATATTGTGGACACCTGTTCAATCCTTGCAGATCTCTCAAGTCTCCAGGGTAGGGGCTTGATTTGGAATGGTGTGATAAACTGCCTCCTTTTCTTTATGGGTGGGTGGGTGGGTGGGTGGATGGATGGATGGGTGAGTGGATGGATGGGTGGATGGATGGTTGGTTGGGTGGGTGAGTGGGTGGATGGATGGATGGATGGGTGAGTGGATGGTTGGGTGGATGGGTGGATGGATGGTTGGTTGGGTGGGTGAGTGGATGGTTGGGTGGGTGGGTGGATGGCTGGGTGGGTGAGTGGATGGTTGGGTGGATGGGTGGATGGATGGTTGGTTGGTTGGGTGGGTGAGTGGATGGTTGGGTGGGTGGGTGGGTGAGTGGATGGTTGGTTGGGTGGATGGATGGATGGGTGGGTGAGTGGATGGTTGGGTGGATGGGTGGATGGATGGTTGGTTGGGTGGGTGAGTGGATGGTTGGGTGGGTGGGTGGATGGATGGTTGGGTGGGTGAGTGGATGGATGGTTGGGTGGGTGATTATAGTTGGGTGGGTAGGTGGAAGATGGGTGGGACAGTGAGAGGCCATGAGGGTCACTGGCAGATGTAGGACACAGTCGCCAAACAACCTAACACTGACCAGAACTGACAGTGCAGCACAAGGACTGCTACAGAGCTGAAACCAGGACAGCTACCACAGATCCACTGCGAGGAAGCGTTTTCATATAGAGTATGTGACAGGTTGAATGAAGCTTCCCGTTAAAGGCCTAAAACCCACTTCATATTTTATACAGTCGTCACACTCCACACTCCTTACTCCATATTTCATGGTCATTCATCTTAATTCATACATGTTCTGTCAAGGGTTGACAGTAAGAGGCAGACCACCTTGTCTCCTTCGGCAGAGACTCACCCAGTGGAGAATTTATATCATTGCATATCTATCAATCAAACCGATTGCAGGAAGACTGGTGGTTCTAGAAATGGTAATTAGGGCTGTGACAGTCAGGAAATGTTGGATCCTGATAATTGGCAAGTCAAATGACTGCAGTCTCCTTCGAATAGAAGAAGAAAAATACAAAAAACGTTCAAAGAATGAATCATTTGGTTGCACATTTTCTCCATTTCCTCCACTCCTGACTGCATGTGCTGCCATAGAAATGGAACGAATAGAACGGGCATCCCATTCAAGTCAAATGTGTGGACTGGCGAGTTGTCACTCGTTAAAACAGCCACAAAGCTAATAGCCCTGCCTATTTTTACAATTTCTCTTTTTAAAATGTAATTTTAAACCTAACCTTAACCCTAATCACACTGCTTACCTAAAGCCTAACCCTAACCGTAAATTAAGACGAAAATGCTCATTTTTGTTTTCATTAATTTTTACAATATGCCTGTGCTATCTAGTTGAAACTGGACTGGTAGCCATTGTAAGTGTACCCATAGGAGCAAAGCAGGAAATAAAAGCAGGAAGTATGGAAGACCATCATGAAAATAAAATAATTGTCATAAACAAAAATGTATTAGGGAACGAACAGCTGACTGAAGACGGAATGCCAGGCATTTGCGCGGTTGAGTTGGTTTCTGCGATAACATGGTCCCTCAACAACGTGATCAAACTTTGTTGACGCTTGCTGAAACAAGCTACTGCATAAACATTGCAACCTCATGTCACTGGCTGCTTTATGTGAATCTAACAGCAGCTAGGTGTCAGGAGCAGGCGTGCTAGCTATAACGTAAATAATCAATCCCAATCATCAGTGGGCGTTGAGTGGTGGTGGAGAGGCTTGCTCTCCTCTCTGTAAAACAACTCTGAAGGTGAGTCTGTGTCTGACAGACAGGCAGAGCATTACAGTTGGCAGCAAGCATCATAAATGGCACCCTATTCCCTATGTAGTGCACTACTTTGACCAGTGCCCGTAGGGTGTAGTGCACTACTTTGACCAGGGCCCGTAGGGTGTAGTGCATTATAAAAAGGGAACAGGGTGTGTCAGACAGACAGGCAGAACATTAGAGTGTTGTCAAGTTGAACTTGTCTACAGCCACAACAGAACAGGAGGAAGTACATTTTTGACCAGGGCCCGTAGGGTGTAGTGCAATATAAAGGGAACAGGGTGTCTCCGACAGCCAGGCAGCCACAACAGAACAGGAGGGAGTACATGTTTGACCAGTGCACTATATAGAGATTATCATGCCATTTGAGAAACACATAAAGACATACTTAAAACAGTAATAGGTTTCATTTAGGGTCTTATACATGTCATTTTAACTTTTGATCACATGCCACCTATCACCAATATTTTTTCACATATCACCAATCATAAATTACAGCTCATGGGTTTCTCAGAAACCAATGTGTAAACACTGGCCCAAATCAAACAGACAACTACTATCATTCCTTGTGGACAGGCGCACCTGTACAATCATCCTGTTTGGGGGTCATGAACAAGCTGTTCGATATCCTTGGCCTCAGCATCCCTGTCTCCCCTCCCTCTCCCTCCTTGGTGATCTGTCCATAACAAATACCCCACCTCAATACAGAAATGTTCTATTTGATCCAGGGGCACCCTACTACTATGACTGACTCTGTGAAACAACACATTTCACTGCTCCTATCCGGTGTGTGTGACAGTAAAACATGTATTGTTTTTGTATTAATTTCGCTCACAATGAAAAAAAAAGAAAAGGATATTACAAAACTGGAAAGGATCTTCCATACTGGATCTCCGTACTGGAACAAGGATCTCCATACTGGATCTCCGTACTGGAACAAGGATCTCCATACTGGATCTCCGTACTGGAACAAGGATCTCCATACTGGATCTCCGTACTGGAACAAGGATCTCCATGCTGCATTGGCTCAATCTGTTAACTGACCACTTCCCTTAACAGACACAATCGTACTACGACACCTGGTCCCCCTTCCTTCACTTCTAGGATGTTAACTGATACTGCCCTCCCCTAAATATGTCAAAATAAACTATTGTACTAAATCTGTTTTACTGTTATGACCATTGTTATTCTTATTGTTATTATTATTATAGTTATATTTTTACAAGGTTACTATGCAATGTGATGATGCAATCTCCCCACCACCATTGTCATGTTTTGTTTTGTCTTGTATCTTCTAAGTTGTATTCCCCTAAAAAAACTATAAATAAATTATAATTCTATAACCCTGCCTGCCTGCCTGCCTGCCTGTGTCTATAGTACATGTTCACAAGACATAAAATATATCTCATCTCCTCTCACTAAAGAGTTCAACGGGTATTTCTCAAATCTGTCAAATTCAACACAAAGTGGGCTCCCGAGTGGCGCAGCAGTCTAAGTCACTGCATCTCAGTGCTAAGAGGCTTAACTGCAGCTCCTGGTTCGAATTCGGGCTGGGAGTACCCATACGACAGTGCACAGTTGGCCCAGTATCGTCTGGCTTAGGCCGTCATTGTAAATAAGAATTTGTTCTTAACTGACTTGCCTAGTAGAATAAAAATGTGAATTGGAGATTCTGCAATGCCTTTGAAGGACAGTAGAAGTTGTCCTTCTACTGTAATGTATACTTCTGGACCAACTCACCCTCCTTTGATGTAGTCCAGGAAGGTGTGTTCTGACTCCACCGTGAAAGACAGCAAAGTCACCTGGGTAAAGATGACATTCAAAACAGTTACCCAAGGGTTATTTTCACCACTTAGGTAATCAACACAAACATTATTTATTTACCCAATTGAACAATTGTTCTCAACAGTAGTGTCACCAGGGTAAAAAATACATTCAAAACAGTTTTATTTTCTGAAGGTCGCTTACCCACTTAGGTAATCAACACCAAAACAATTTATTTACCAATTTAATAATAATCACCAACCACATCAGTAATCAACATAATCCCAAATTACCTATTGAAATATTAAACACATGAATCGTTAACCCCAGGGCCCGAAGGCTAACAAAACCAACTGCCACCCAGGAATGATTCATCTAGGTAGAAGGAGTTTGTTTGATATCAGAGCGGCGCAAGCGCGCACACACACACACACACACACACACACACACACACACACACACACACACACACACACACACACACACACACACACACACACACACACACACACACACACACACAAACAAACAGATCCATCCATCTCAATGAGTTATGAGAGCAACATGATTGATGACTTGCTCTGTGATTTTAATCATCTAGCCACAGTCATCCTATTGAGGCTCTGCATCCCAAACGATGTGCGTTTGCCCAGGCAATAATAACAATTCACTGTCTCCTAAACATCAGCCACTGCCTGGGCATGGCAGCCACTCAGTCACTGAAACTGTAGGACAACGGGACGTGTGGAAGAGGACTGAAGAAGCAGCAACTCAGTCACTGATTGGACAACAAAACATGGAGGAGGAGTGAAGTTGCAGCAACTCAGGCACTGATTGGACAACAGGACATGGAGGAGGAGTGAAGAAGCAGCAACTCAGTCACTGATAGGACGATAGGACACTGATAGGACAAAACACCACCAGGTGGTGAAAGTAGGAAACAACATCTCCACTCCGCTGATCCTAAACACTGGGGCCCCACAAGGGCGCGTTCTCAGCCCTCTCCTGTACTCCCTGTTCACCCACAACTGCGTGGCCATGCACGCCTCCAACTCAATCATCAAGTTTGCAGACGACACTAGAGTGGTAGGCTTGATTACCAACAACGACGAGACGGCCTACAAGGAGGAGGTGAGGGCCCCTCGGAGTGTGGTGTCAGGAAAATAACTTCTTACTCAATGTCAGCAAAACAAAATAAATGATTGTGGACTTCAGGAAACAGCAAAGGGAGCAGCCCCCTCTCCACATCGACTGGACAGCAGTGGAGAAGGTGGAAAGTTTTAAGTTCCTCATTGTACATATCACCGACAAACTGAAATGGTCCACGCACACAGACAGTGCGGTGATGAAGGAGCAACAGCGCCTCTTCAACCTCAGGAGTCTGGAAAAATGTGGCTTGTCACCAAAAACCCTCACTAACTTTTACAGATGCACAATTGAGAACATCCTGTCGGGCTGTATCACCCGCGCGGTACAGTAACTGCTCCGCCCACAACCGTATGGCTCTCCAGAGGGTGGTGAGGTCTGCACAACGGATCACCGAGGGGCAAACTACCTGCCCTCCAGGACACCTACACCACCCGATGCCATAGGAAAGCAAAAAAAGATCATCAAGGACAACAACCACCCGAGCCACTGCCTGTTCACCCTGCTCCAATCCAGAAAGCGAGGTCAATACAGGTGCATCAGAGCTGGGACAGAGAGATTGAAAAACAGCTTCTATCTCAAGGCCATCCGATTGTTTAACAGCCATCACTAGCACAGAGAGGCGGCTGCCTACCTACCGACTTGATATCATTGGCCACTTAAATAAATGGAACACTAGTCACTATTTAATAATGCTACTTTAAGAATGTCTACATATCTCGCATTACTCATCTCATATGTATATACTGTATACTTCATCCTTCACTATATATTCTTTACTATCTAGTGCATCTTAGCCGCTCTGTCACTGCTCATCCATATATTTTATACTTATATATTCTCATCCCATTCCTTTACTAGATTGTGTGCATTAGGTTTTGAGGTGGAATTTGTTAGATATTACCTGTTAGATACTGCTGCACTGTCGGATCTAGAAGCACAAGCATTTCACTACACTCGCAATAACATCTGCTAACCATGTGTACGTGACCAATAACATCTGCTAACCATGTGTACGTGACCAATAACATCTGCTAACCATGTGTACGTGACCAATAACATCTGCTAACCATGTGTACGTGACCAATAACATCTGCTAACCATGTGTACGTGACCAATAACATCTGATTTAATTTGACATGTGGAGGAGGAGTTAAGAAGCAGCAACTCAGTCACTGATAGGAAAACAAGACATGTTGGAGGAGGAGTTAAGAAGCAGCAACTCAGTCACCGATAGGACAACAGGACGTGTGGAGGAGGAGTGAAGTAGCAGCAACTCAATCACCGATAGGACAGTTATCATCTCTATAGACTCTCACCAATGTACTTTGTTTGAGGCCATTACAACGTATTTCTCTTCTAGTGATGTTCATTTAGCCTGGTCCCAGATCTGTTTGTGTTTAGTATTGCATGCCAAACATCTCAATGGTCCGTAGGAGTTAGATAGACAGCACATGCAGATCTGGCACCAGGCTAATGTTTATTATCTGGACCATAACAAAACAAAGTATCTATCTTGTCTAGCAATCAGATAACAAACAATTAGCTACAGAAATTAAACCGTTGCAATCCTCGTACTACAAACATAAGAGTCATTAATGAACACAACAAACAGAGACGATGGGGAAGAAATATCCAGTCGCACCAGGCAAGGTGAGACGTAGATTTTAACCTGGTGTTTTTTACAACAACAAAAACGTTGGACTGACTCACCGTCCCAGAGTTGATGTATCTCTTCTTCTTGAACTTCTTCTTGGCGTTCACCACCTAGGATTCCACAGGCACAACATGAACATACATGAAAATAATATCATGTAAAAAATTATCCCATTAAATGTCTCCATTCCTCTGGGCCAATAAAGAACATCAGGTATTTTATCTTTATTTAACTAAGCAAGTCAGTTGAGAACAAACTCTTATTTTCAATGACGGCCTAGGAACAGTGGGTTAACTGCCTTGTTTAGGGGCAGAGCGACAGATTTGTACCTTGTCAGCTCGGGATATGAACTTGCAACCTTTCGGTTACTAGTCCAACGCTCTAACCACTAGGCTACCCTGCCACTCCGGTATGCTCACCCCCCCCCCCCCCCTCCATCCCCATGTTATACTGTAGGTACAGTATATGTAACGGGGCATGTGAACTCAGTCCCATAACTGCAGTGGGTAACGCTGAAATACCAGACCCTCAGGCTTAGTGTAGTACACATGTTATTCCAGACGGATCATTCCTGGGTGTATTACATGTGTGTAATAACGAACGGGACGGAATCCACCAAGGTTTGTGTCTCCGAAAGACACGTGTCAATATACATGTGTAAACACACACACACACACACGCAGCGAGAAAATGAACTGATTGCAGATGAGGGTGGGGAAGAGAGGTGATGTCTGTTAGAGACTATAACATAACTGAGATCCTTATTGTGTCTTCAGCACCTGAGGCCACAGGAAGACGTGTATGATGCAGGAGCCCTTATTGTGTCTTCAGCACCTGAGGCCACAGGAAGACGTGTATGATGCAGGAGCCCTTATTGTGTATTCAGCACCTGAGGCCACAGGAAGATGTGTATGATGCAGGAGCTGGTCGCAAGAGGATCAAGGTTATGTGAAACATCCCCAGCGCTCATTCTACAGGATCCACACATGGAAACACACGGCGCATGAAGTGCTGAATATCAAGTCAAAGCTTTCCCTTCCCCTGTCTCCATCCGCTCCTTCCACTCCCTCGTCTCTCCCACAGGGCCTCTATCCTCTCTGTCACAGTGTCGTGGTTTTCCCCCATTCCTCTCTATCCTCTCTGTCACAGTGCCACCGTTCTTCCCCATTCCTCTCTATCCTCTTTGTCACAGTGTTGTGGTTCTCCTCCAGGCCTCTCTATCCTGTCTGTCAGTGTTGTGGTTATCCCCCAGGCATCTCTATCCTCTCTGTCACGGTGTTGTGGTTATCCCCCAGGCCTCTCTATCCTCTTTGTCACAGTGTTGTGGTTCTCCCCCAGGCATCTCTATCCTCTCTGTCACGATGTTGTGGTTATCCCCCAGGCATCTCTATCCTCTCTGTCACGGTGTTGTGGTTCTCCTACAGGCATCTCTATCCTCTCTGTCAAAGTGTTGTGGTTCTCCCCCATTCCTCTCTATCCTGTCTGTCACAGTGTTGTGGTTCTCCTCCAGGCATCTCTATCCTCTCTGTCACGGTGTTGTGGTTCTCCTCCAGGCATCTGTATCCTCTCTGTCACAATATTGTGGCACCTATATCACTGTGTCAGGGTTCTGACAGGGTTCTTTTCCTGGCCTGGCTAAACAAAATAGCCAAATAGCATTCAAGTTTGCACCGTTTTTTTGTTGATTCTTTCCAATGTGTCAAGTATTTATCTTTTTGTTTTCTCATGATTTGGTTGGGTCTAATTGTGTTGCTGTCCTGGGGCTCTGTGTTGTCTATTTGTGTTTGTGAACAGAGCTTTGTTGTGGAATGTTTGGGAATCACTTCCTTTTGGGTGGTTGTAGAATTTAACAAATATTTTCTGGATTTTGATAAATAGCGGGTATCGGCCTAATTCTGCTCTGCATGCATTATTTGGGGTTTTATGTTGTACACAGAGGATATTTTTGCAGAATTCTGCATGCAGAATCTCAATTTGGTGTTTGTCCCATTTTGTTAATTATTGGTTGGTTTGCAGATACCAAACCTCACAACCATAAAGGGCAATGGGTTCTATAACTGATTCAAGTATTTTTTGACAGATCTTAACTGGTATGTCACATTGTTTGTTTCTTTTGATGACATAGAAGGCCCTTCTTGCCTTGTCTCTCAGATTGATCACAGCTTTGCAGAAGCTACCTATGGTGCTGCGGTTTAGGCTGGGGTATGTATAGTTTTTTGTGGGCTCTACGGCAATGGAGTCTAGATGGAATTTGTATTTGTGGTCCTGGCAACTGGACCTTTTTTGGAACACCATTATTTTTTATCTTACTGAGATGTAATGTCAGTGCCCAGGTCTGACATAATTTGTGCAGAAGATCTAGGTGCTGCTGTAGGCCCTCATTGGTTGGGGATAGAAGCACCAGATCATCAGCAAACAGTAGACATTTGACTTCAGATTCTAGTAGAGTGAGGCCGGGTGCTGCAGACTGTTCTAGTGCCCTCGCCAATTCATTGATATATATGTTGAAGAGGGTGGGGCTTAAGCTGCATCCCTGTCTCACCCTGTGGCCCCGTGGAAAGAAATGTGTGTTTTTTGCCAATTTTAACTGCGCAGTTGTTGTTTGTGTACATAGATTTTATAATGTTGTATGTTTTTCCCCCAACACCACTTTCCATCAATTTGTAAAAGCAGACCCTCATGCCAAAATAAGTGAAAAGCATTTTTGAAATCAAAAAAGTATGAAAAGACCTTTTTTTGGTATGTTTCTTTGTCAATTAGGGTGTGCAAGGTGAATACGTGGTGTGTCGTACGGTAATTCTCTCGCTCCCTTCCCCTAGTGGTTAGAGCGTTGGGCCAGTAACCGAAAGGTTGTTGGATCGAATCCCCGAACTGACAAAGTAAAAATATGTTGTTCTGCCCCCTGAGCAAGGCAGTTAACCCACTGTTCCCCTGGAGCTGAAGACGTGGATGTCGATTATACCAGCCCCCCGCACCTCTCTGATTCAGAGGGGTGTGGGTTAAATGGGGAAGAAACATTTCAATTGAAAGCATTCAGTTGTACAACTGACTAGGTATCCCCCATTTCCCCTTTCCAATGTCAGGACTTAATGTAACGCGCCAACAGTTTTAATTATCAGGGACCAGCAGTAGACTCAGAGGGCCAATGACTAGTATCCTTACATTCACTTAACTGTACAGTACCCTATTCCCTATATAGGGCACTACTTTTGACCTGGGCCAATAAGGATCTGTTCAAAAGTAGTGCACTATGTAGGTTACATAATACGTAACCTAAGTACGCCTAATACCCATGCAAGGTTGTGGGAGGGAAGTGTAGTCTAGGCCTGGCTCTCTAGCACTGCACTGTAACTTTTCATCTCTTTCTAATCCTTTACATCATCCACTATGATGTCCAGGTTGCTATATTACCATAGCCAAACTCAGTGGGGTTCAGTGTGAACCAGGGGAAGTTATGCTAATGCTAGCATAAGGTTGAGTAGACACTAGCACTAATGCTAATATTGTAGTGCTGTAATATACTGTATGTCTCCCAATTGAGTTGCAGAGATATTATGTCAGAATTGCGCTTGCTATTCTCCTTCCTCCTACAAGGGCCTGTGGTCTATTTGATATGTTTTTGGTTTGGTTTATTATGTTATTCTTTGTTTTATCTGTATGCCTTTGGGAGACAAATTGGGTGAGTGCCCTGCCCTCCCTTCCTCTCCACTCACCTCGTACACATTGAACTGGCTCTGGCCCCGGGACAGGTCTCGGTAGCTGGTGGTGAATTCACCGATGAAGTCATGGCTGGAAGGTAAAGTACACCACAACAACAACATGTCAGACTGTGTACATAGACATTCCCTCTGGGGTGTAGAAATGTAGAAATATGATGGATGTATTGTGTATTTGCCTCAAAAGAGCAGGAATTAAGCTGCTGAAACACATGACAGTGTTGTAGTAGTGAAACATAACAGTGTTGTAGTAGTGAAACAGGACAGTGTTGTAGTAGTGAAACATAACAGTGTTGTAGTAGTGAAACAGGACAGTGTTGTAGTAGTGAAACAGGACAGTGTTGTAGTAGTGAAACAGGACAGTGTTGTAGTAGTGAAACATAACAGTGTTGTAGTAGTGAAACAGGACAGTGTTGTAGTAGTGAAACAGGACAGTGTTGTAGCAGTGAAAAAAAATAACAGTGTTGTAGTAGTGAAACACATAACAGTGTTGTAGCAGTGAAAAAAAATAACAGTGTTGTAGTAGTGAAACAGGACAGTGTTGTAGCAGTGAAACAGGACAGTGTTGTAGTAGTGAAACAGGACAGTGTTGTAGCAGTGAAAAAAAATAACAGTGTTGTAGTAGTGAAACAGGACAGTGTTGTAGTAGTGAAACATAACAGTGTTGTAGCAGTGAAACAGGACAGTGTTGTAGTAGTGAAACAGGACAGTGTTGTAGCAGTGAAAAAAAATAACAGTGTTGTAGTAGTGAAACACATAACAGTGTTGTAGCAGTGAAAAAAAATAACAGTGTTGTAGTAGTGAAACAGGACAGTGTTGTAGTAGTGAAAAAAAATAACAGTGTTGTAGTAGTGAAACAGGACAGTGTTGTAGCAGTGAAACATAACGGTGTTGTAGTAGTGAAGCAGGACAGTGTTGTAGTAGTGAAACATAACAGTGCTGTAGTAGTGAAGCAGGACAGTGTTGTAGTAGTGAAACAGGACAGTGTTGTAGCAGTGAAACAGGACAGTGTTGTAGCAGTGAAACAGGACAGTGTTGTAGTAGTGAAACAAATAACAGTGTTGTAGTAGTGAAACAGGACAGTGTTGTAGTAGTGAAACAGGACAGTGTTGTAGTAGTGAAACACATAACAGTGTTGTAGTAGTGAAACAGGACAGTGTTGTAGTAGTGAAACACATAACAGTGTTGTAGTAGTGAAGCAGGACAGTGTTGTAGTAGTGAAACATAACAGTGTTGTAGTAGTGAAGCAGGACAGTGTTGTAGTAGTGAAACAGGACAGTGTTGTAGTAGTGAAACACATAACAGTGTTGT